>NW_027447591.1:17500-25000 GCF_038048845.1 Mixophyes fleayi | reverse complement strand
CTCTTATACATCTAAAAAACAGCATTGAAGGAAGCCTGAACAAGAGAGAAAAAAAAAAAGCCTACAGCACCTGGTATTCCCAGGTGGTCTCCCATCCAAGTACTAACCAGGCCTGGCCCTGCTTAGCTTCCAAGATCAGACGAGATTAGGCTTGTTTAGAGATGTGTAGCTGTAGGTTTTCGTTTCCTATTGACCTACATCTCTTATTATCTCAAAACCAGCATTAAAGGAAGCCGGAACAAGAGAGAAAAAAAAAAGGCCTACAGCACCTGGTATTCCCAGGTGGTCTCCCATCCAAGTACTAACCAGGCACGTTGCTGCTTAGCTTCCAAGATCAGACGAGATTGGGTTTGTTCAGGGTGGTGTGGCTGTAGGTATTGTTTTCCTATTGACCTACATCTCTTATACATCTAGAAACCAGCATTGAAGGAAGCCGGAACAAGAGAGAAGAAAAAAAGGCCTACAGCACCTGGTATTCCCAGGTGGTCTCGCATCCAAGTACTAACCAGGCCCAGCCCTGCTTAGCTTCCAAGGTCAGATGAGATTGGGCTTGTTCAGGGTGGTGTGGCTGTAGGTATTGTTTTCCTATTGACCTACATCTCTTATACATCTAGAAACCAGCAATGAAGGAAACCGGAACTAGAGAGAAGAAAAAAAGGCCTACAGCACCTGGTATTCCCAGGTGGTCTCCCATCCAAGTACTAACCAGGCCTGGCTCTGCTTAGCTTCCAAGATCAGACGAGATTGGGCTTGTTCAGGGTGGTGTGGCTGTAGGTATTGGTTTCCTATTGACCTACATCTCTTATACATCTCAAAACCAGCATTGAAGGAGGCCGGAACAAGAGAGAAAAAAAAAAGCCTACAGCACCTGGTATTTCCAGGTGGTCTCCCATCCAAGTACTAACCAGGCCCAGCCCTGCTTAGCTTCCAAGATCAGACGAGATTGGGCTTGTTCAGGGTGGTGTGGCTGTAGGTATTGGTTTACTATTGACCTACATCTCTTATACATCTCAAAACCAGCATTGAAGGAAGTCGGAACAAGAGAGAAAAAAAAAAGGGCCTACTGCACCTGGTATCCCCAGGTGGTCTTGCATCCAAGTACTAACCAGTCCAGGCTCTGCTTAGCTTCCAATATCAGGCTTGTTCAGGGTGGTGTGGCTGTAGGTATTGGTTTCCTATTGACCTACATCTCTTATACATCTAAAAACCAGCATTGAAGGAAGCCGGAACAAGAGAGAAAAAAAAAAAGCCTACAGCACCTGGTATTCCCAGGTGGTCTCCCATCCAAGTACTAACCAGGCCTGGCCCTGCTTAGCTTCCAAGATCAAACGAGATTGGGCTTGTTTAGAGATGTGTAGCTGTAGGTTTGGGTTTCCTATTGACCTACATCTCTTATAATCTGAAAACCAGCATTGAAGGAAGCCGGAACAAGAGAGAAAAAAAAAAGGCCTACAGCACCTGGTATTCCCCGGTGGTCTCCCATCAAAGTACTAACCAGGCCTGTCCCTGCTTAGCTTCCAAGATCAGACGAGATTGGGCTTGTTCAGGGTGGTGTGGCTGTAGGTATTGTTTTTCTATTGACCTACATCTCTTATACATCTCAAAACCAGCATTGAAGGAGGCCGGAACAAGAGAGAAAAAAAAAGTACTAACCAGGCCCAGACCTGCTTAGCTTTCAAGATCAGACGAGATTGGGCTTGTTCAGGGTGGTGTGGCTGTAGGTATGGGTTTCCTATTGACCTACATCTCTTATACATCTCAAAACCAGCATTGAAGGAGGCCGGAACAAGAGAGAAAAAAAAAAGCCTACAGCATCTGGTATTTCCAGGTGGTCTCCCATCCAAGTACTAACCAGGCCTGTCCCTGCTTAGCTTTGAAGATCAGATGAGATTGGGCTTGTTCAGGGTGGTGTGGCTGTAGGTATTGTTTTTCCTATTGACCTACATCTCTTATACATCTAGAAACCAGCATTGAAGGAAGCCGGAACAAGAGAGAAGAAAAAAAGGCCTACAGCACCTGGTATTCCCAGGTGGTCTCCCATCCAAGTACTAACCAGGCCCGGCTCTGCTTAGCTTCCAAGATCAAATGAGATTGGGCTTGTTCAGAGATGTGTAGCTGTAGGTATTGGTTTTGTATTGACCTACATCTCTTATAATCTCAAAACCAGCATTGAAGGAAGCCGGAACAAGAGAGAAAAAAAAAGGCCTACAGCACCTGGTGTTCCCAGGTGGTCTCCCATCCAAGTACTAACCAGGCCTGGCCCTGCTTAGCTTCCAAGATCAGATGAGATTGGGCTTGTTCAGGGTGGTGTGGCTGTAGGTATTTTTTTCCGATTGACCTACATCTCTTATACATCTAGAAACCAGCATTGAAGGAAGCCGGAACAAGAGAGAAGAAAAAAAGGCTTACAGCACCTGGTATTCCCAGGTGGTCTCCCATCCAAGTACTAACCAGGCCCGGCTCTGCTTAGCTTCCAAGATCAGACAAGATTGGGCTTGTTCAGGGTGGTGTGGCTGTAGGTATTGTTTTCCTATTGACCTACATCTCTTATACATCTCAAAACCAGCATTGAAGGAGGCCGGAACAAGAGAGAAAAAAAAAAGCCTACAGCACCTGGTATTTCCAGGTGGTCTCCCATCCAAGTACTAACCAGGCCCAGCCCTGCTTAGCTTCCAAGATCAGACGAGATTGGGCTTGTTCAGGGTGGTGTGGCTGTAGTTATTGTTTTCCTATTGACCTACATCTCTTATACATCTAAAAACAAGCATTGAAGGAAGCCGGAACAAGAGAGAAAAAAAAAAGGCCTACAGCACCTGGTATTCCCAGGGGGTCTCCCATCCAAGTACTAACCAGGCCTGGCCCTGCTTAGCTTCCAAGATCAGACGAGATTGGGCTTATCCAGGGTGGTGTGGCTGTAGGTATTGGTTTCCTAATGACCTACATCACTTATACATTTTAAAACCAGCATTGAAGGAAGCAAGAACAAGAGAGAAAAAAAAAAGTACTAACCAGGCCCGGACCTGCTTAGCTTTCAAGATCAGACGAGATTGGGCTTGTTCAGGGTGGTGTGGCTGTATGTATTGGTTTCCTATTGACCTACATCTCTTATACATCTAAAAAACAGCATTGAAGGAAGCCGGAACAAGAGAGAAAAAAAAACCTACAGCACCTGGTATTCCCAGGTGGTCTCCCATCCAAGTACTAACCAGGCCTGGCCCTGCTTAGCTTCCAAGATCAGACGAGATTAGGCTTGTTTAGAGATGTGTAGCTGTAGGTTTTCGTTTCCTATTGACCTACATCTCTTATTATCTCAAAACCAGCATTAAAGGAAGCCGGAACAAGAGAGAAAAAAAAAAGGCCTACAGCACCTGGTATTCCCAGGTGGTCTCCCATCCAAGTACTAACCAGGCACGTTGCTGCTTAGCTTCCAAGATCAGACGAGATTGGGTTTGTTCAGGGTGGTGTGGCTGTAGGTATTGTTTTCCTATTGACCTACATCTCTTATACATCTAGAAACCAGCATTGAAGGAAGCCGGAACAAGAGAGAAGAAAAAAAGGCCTACAGCACCTGGTATTCCCAGGTGGTCTCGCATCCAAGTACTAACCAGGCCCAGCCCTGCTTAGCTTCCAAGATCAGATGAGATTGGGCTTGTTCAGGGTGGTGTGGCTGTAGGTATTGTTTTTCTATTGACCTACATCTCTTATACATCTAGAAACCAGCAATGAAGGAAGCCGGAACAAGAGAGAAGAAAAAAAGGCCTACAGCACCTGGTATTCCCAGGTGGTCTCCCATCCAAGTACTAACCAGGCCTGTCTCTGCTTAGCTTCCAAGATCAGACGAGATTGGGCTTGTTCAGGGTGGTGTGGCTGTAGGTATTGGTTTCCTATTGACCTACATCTCTTATACATCTCAAAACCAGCATTGAAGGAGGCCGGAACAAGAGAGAAAAAAAAAAGCCTACAGCACCTGGTATTTCCAGGTGGTCTCCCATCCAAGTACTAACCAGGCCCAGCCCTGCTTAGCTTCCAAGATCAGACGAGATTGGGCTTGTTCAGGGTGGTGTGGCTGTAGGTATTGGTTTACTATTGACCTACATCTCTTATACATCTCAAAACCAGCATTGAAGGAAGTCGGAACAAGAGAGAAAAAAAAAAGGGCCTACTGCACCTGGTATCCCCAGGTGGTCTTGCATCCAAGTACTAACCAGTCCAGGCTCTGCTTAGCTTCCAAGATCAGGCTTGTTCAGGGTGGTGTGGCTGTAGGTATTGGTTTCCTATTGACCTACATCTCTTATACATCTAAAAACCAGCATTGAAGGAAGCCGGAACAAGAGAGAAAAAAAAAAGCCTACAGCACCTGGTATTCCCAGGTGGTCTCCCATCCAAGTACTAACCAGGCCTGGCCCTGCTTAGCTTCCAAGATCAAACGAGATTGGGCTTGTTTAGAGATGTGTAGCTGTAGGTTTGGGTTTCCTATTGACCTACATCTCTTATAATCTCAAAACCAGCATTGAAGGAAGCCGGAACAAGAGAGAAAAAAAAAAGGCCTACAGCACCTGGTATTCCCGGTGGTCTCCCATCAAAGTACTAACCAGGCCTGTCCCTGCTTAGCTTCCAAGATCAGACGAGATTGGGCTTGTTCAGGGTGGTGTGGCTGTAGGTATTGTTTTTCTATTGACCTACATCTCTTATACATCTCAAAACCAGCATTGAAGGAGGCCGGAACAAGAGAGAAAAAAAAAGAACTAACCAGGCCCAGACCTGCTTAGCTTTCAAGATCAGACGAGATTGGGCTTGTTCAGGGTGGTGTGGCTGTAGGTATGGGTTTCCTATTGACCTACATCTCTTATACATCTCAAAACCAGCATTGAAGGAGGCCGGAACAAGAGAGAAAAAAAAAAGCCTACAGCATCTGGTATTTCCAGGTGGTCTCCCATCCAAGTACTAACCAGGCCTGGCCCTGCTTAGCTTCCAAGATCAGATGAGATTGGCTTGTTCAGGGTGGAGGGGCTGTAGGTATTGGTTTCCTATTGACCTACATCTCTTATACATCTCAAAACCAGCATTGAAGGAAGCCGGAACAAGAGAGAAAAAAAAAAAGCCTACAGCACCTAGTATTCCCCGGTGGTCTCCCATCAAAGTACTAATCAGGTACGGCGCTGCATAGCTTCCAAGATCAAACGAGATCAGGCTTGTTCAGGGTGGTGTGGCTGTAGGTATTGGTTTCCTATTGACCTACATCTCTTATACATCTAAAAACCAGCATTGAAGGAAGCCGGAACAAGAGAGAAAAAAAAAAAGCCTACAGCACCTGGTATTCCCAGGTGGTCTCCCATCCAAGTACTAACCAGGCCTGGCCCTGCTTAGCTTTCAAGATCAAACGAGATTGGGCTTGTTTAGAGATGTGTAGCTGTAGGTTTGTGTTTCCTATTGACCTACATCTCTTATAATCTGAAAACCAGCATTGAAGGAAGCCGGAACAAGAGAGAAAAAAAAAAGGCCTACAGCACCTGGTATTCCCCGGTGGTCTCCCATCAAAGTACTAACCAGGCCTGTCCCTGCTTAGCTTCCAAGATCAGACGAGATTGGGCTTGTTCAGGGTGGTGTGGCTGTAGGTATTGTTTTTCTATTGACCTACATCTCTTATACATCTCAAAACCAGCATTGAAGGAGGCCGGAACAAGAGAGAAAAAAAAAGAACTAACCAGGCCCAGACCTGCTTAGCTTTCAAGATCAGACGAGATTGGGCTTGTTCAGGGTGGTGTGGCTGTAGGTATGGGTTTCCTATTGACCTACATCTCTTATACATCTCAAAACCAGCATTGAAGGAGGCCGGAACAAGAGAGAAAAAAAAAAGCCTACAGCATCTGGTATTTCCAGGTGGTCTCCCATCCAAGTACTAACCAGGCCTGGCCCTGCTTAGCTTCCAAGATCAGATGAGATTGGCTTGTTCAGGGTGGAGGGGCTGTAGGTATTGGTTTCCTATTGACCTACATCTCTTATACATCTCAAAACCAGCATTGAAGGAAGCCGGAACAAGAGAGAAAAAAAAAAAGCCTACAGCACCTAGTATTCCCCGGTGGTCTCCCATCAAAGTACTAATCAGGTACGGCGCTGCATAGCTTCCAAGATCAAACGAGATTGGGCTTGTTCAGAGATGTGTGGCTGTAGGTATTGGTTACCTATTGACCTACATCTCTTATAATCTCAAAACCAGCATTGAAGGAAGCCAGAACAAGAGAGAAAAAAAAAAGGCCTACAGCACCTGGTATTCCCAGGGGGTCTCCCATCCAAGTACTAACCAGGCCTGGCCCTGCTTAGCTTCCAAGATCAGACGAGATTGGGCTTATCCAGGGTGGTGTGGCTGTAGGTATTGGTTTCCTAATGACCTACATCACTTATACATTTTAAAACCAGCATTGAAGGAAGCAAGAACAAGAGAGAAAAAAAAAAGTACTAACCAGGCCCGGACCTGCTTAGCTTTCAAGATCAGACGAGATTGGGCTTGTTCAGGGTGGTGTGGCTGTATGTATTGGTTTCCTATTGACCTACATCTCTTATACATCTAAAAAACAGCATTGAAGGAAGCCGGAACAAGAGAGAAAAAAAAAAAGCCTACAGCACCTGGTATTCCCAGGTGGTCTCCCATCCAAGTACTAACCAGGCCTGGCCCTGCTTAGCTTCCAAGATCAGACGAGATTAGGCTTGTTTAGAGATGTGTAGCTGTAGGTTTTCGTTTCCTATTGACCTACATCTCTTATTATCTCAAAACCAGCATTAAAGGAAGCCGGAACAAGAGAGAAAAAAAAAAGGCCTACAGCACCTGGTATTCCCAGGTGGTCTCCCATCCAAGTACTAACCAGGCACGTTGCTGCTTAGCTTCCAAGATCAGACGAGATTGGGTTTGTTCAGGGTGGTGTGGCTGTAGGTATTGTTTTCCTATTGACCTACATCTCTTATACATCTAGAAACCAGCATTGAAGGAAGCCGGAACAAGAGAGAAGAAAAAAAGGCCTACAGCACCTGGTATTCCCAGGTGGTCTCGCATCCAAGTACTAACCAGGCCCAGCCCTGCTTAGCTTCCAAGATCAGATGAGATTGGGCTTGTTCAGGGTGGTGTGGCTGTAGGTATTGTTTTCCTATTGACCTACATCTCTTATACATCTAGAAACCAGCAATGAAGGAAGCCGGAACAAGAGAGAAGAAAAAAAGGCCTACAACACCTGGTATTCCCAGGTGGTCTCCCATCCAAGTACTAACCAGGCCTGGCTCTGCTTAGCTTCCAAGATCAGACGAGATTGGGCTTGTTCAGGGTGGTGTGGCTGTAGGTATTGGTTTCCTATTGACCTACATCTCTTATACATCTCAAAACCAGCATTGAAGGAGGCCGTAACAAGAGAGAAAAAAAAAAGCCTACAGCACCTGGTATTTCCAGGTGGTCTCCCATCCAAGTACTAACCAGGCCCAGCCCTGCTTAGCTTCCAAGATCAGACGAGATTG
>NW_027447591.1:0-15000 GCF_038048845.1 Mixophyes fleayi | reverse complement strand
TTGACCTACATCTCTTATACATCTCAAAACCAGCATTGAAGGAAGTCGGAACAAGAGAGAAAAAAAAAAATGCCTACAGCACCTGGTATTCCCAGGTGGTCTCGCATCCAAGTACTAACCAGGCCCGGCTCTGCTTAGCTTCCAAGATCAGACGAGATTGGGCTTGTTTAGGGTGTAGTGGCTGTAGGATTTGGTTTCTTAATGACCTACATCTCTTATACATCTGAAAACCAGCATTGAAGGTAGCCGGATCAAAAGAGAAAAAAAAAGGCCTACAGCACCTGGTTTTCCCAGGTGGTCTCCCATCCATGTACTAACTAGGCCTGGCGCGGCTTATTTTTCAAGATCAGACGAGATTGTGCTTGTTCAACGTGGAGTGGCTGTAGGTATTAATTTCCTATTGACCTACATCTCTTATAAATCTCAACACCAGCATTGAAAGAAGCCAGAACAAGAGAGAAAAAAAAAAGGCCTACAGCACCTGGTATTCCCAGGTGGTCTCCCATCCAAGTACTAACCAGGCCCAGCCCTGCTTAGCTTCCAAGATCAGATGAGATTGGGCTTGTTCAGGGTGGTGTGGCTGTAGGTATTGTTTTCCTATTGACCTACATCTCTTATACATCTAGAAACCAGCATTGAAGGAAGCCGGAACAAGAGAGAAGAAAAAAAGGCCTACAGCACCTGGTATTCCCAGGTGGTCTCCCATCCAAGTACTAACCAGGCACGGCTCTGCTTAGCTTCCAAGATCAGACGAGATTGGGCTTGTTCAGGGTGGTGTGGCTGTAGGTATTGGTTGCCTATTGACCTACATCTCTTATACATCTCAAAACCAGCATTGAAGGAGGCCGGAACAAGAGAGAAAAAAAAAGCCTACAGCACCTGGTATTTCCAGGTTGTCTCCCATCCAAGTACTAACCAGGCCCAGCCCTGCTTAGCTTCCAAGATCAGACGAGATTGGGCTTGTTCAGGGTGGTTTGGTTGTAGGTATTGTTTCCCTATTGACCTACATCTCTTATACATCTAAAAACAAGCATTGAAGGAAGCCGGAACAAGAGAGAAAAAAAAAACGGCCTACAGCACCTGGTATTCCCAGGGGGTCTCCCATCCAAGTACTAACCAGGCCCGGCCCTGCTTAGCTTCCAAGATCAGACAAGATTGGGCTTGTCCAGGGTGGTGTGGCTGTAGGTATTGGTTTCCTAATGACCTACATCACTTATACATTTTAAAACCAGCATTGAAGGAAGCCAGAACAAGAGAGAAAAAAAAAAGTACTAACCAGGCCCGGACCTGCTTTGCTTTCAAGATCAGACGATATTGGGCTTGTTCAGGGTGGTGTGGCTGTAGGTATTGGTTTCCTATTGACCTACATCTCTTATACATCTCAAAACCAGCATTGAAGGAAGTCGGAACAAGAGAGAAAAAAAAAAGGGCCTACAGCACCTGGTATTCCCAGGTGGTCTCGCATCCAAGTACAAACCAACCCCGGCTCTGCTTAGCTTCCAAAATCAGGCTTGTTCAGGGTGGTGTGGCTGTATGTATTAGTTTCCTATTGACCTACATCTCTTATACATCTAAAAACCAGCATTGAAGGAAGCCGGAACAAGAGAGAAAAAAAAAAAGCCTACAGCACCTGGTATTCCCAGGTGGTCTCCCATCCAAGTACTAACCAGGCCCGGCTCTGCTTAGCTTCCAAAATCAGATGAGATTGGGCTTGTTCAGGGTGGTGTGGCTGTAGGTATTGGTTTCCTATTGACCTACATCTCTTATACATTTGAAAACCAGCATTGAAGGAGGCCGGAACAAGAGAGAAAAAAAAAAGCCTACAGCACCTGGTATTTCCAGGTGGTCTCCCATCCAAGTACTAACCAGGCCCAGCCCTGCTTAGCTTCCAAGATCAGATGAGATTGGGCTTGTTCAGGGTGGTGTGGCTGTAGGTATTGTTTTCCTATTGACCTACATCTCTTATACATCTAAAAACAAGCATTGAAGGAAGCCGGAACAAGAGAGAAAAAAAAAAAGGCCTACAGCACCTGGTATTCCCAGGTGGTCTCCCATCCAAGTACTAACCAGGCCCAGCCCTGCTTACCTTCCAAGATCAGACGAGATTGGGCTTGTTCAGGGTGGTGTGGCTGTAGGTATTGTTTTCCTATTGACCTACATCTCTTATACATCTAGAAACTAGCATTGAAGGAAGCCGGAACAAGAGAGAAGAAAAAAAGGCCTACAGCACCTGGTATTCCCAGGTGGTCTCCCATCCAAGTACTAACCAGGCCCGGCTCTGCTTAGCTTCCAAGATCAGACGAGATTGGGCTTGTTCAGGGTGGTGTGGCTGTAGGTATTGGTTTCCTATTGACCTACATCTCTTATACATCTCAAAACCAGCATTGAAGGAGGCCGGAACAAGAGAGAAAAAAAAAAGCCTACAGCACCTGGTATTTCCAGGTGGTCTCCCATCCAAGTACTAACCAGGCCCAGACCTGCTTAGCTTCCAAGATCAGACGAGATTGGGCTTGTTCAGGGTGGTGTGGCTGTAGGTATTGGTTTCCTATTGACTAACATCTCTTATACATCTAAAAACCACCATTGAAGGAAGCCGGAACAAGAGAGAAAAAAAAAAAGCCTACAGCACCTGGTATTCCCAGGTGGTCTCCCATCCAAGTACTAACCAGGCCTGGCCCTGCTTAGTTTCCAAGATCAAACGAGATTGGGCTTGTTTAGAGATGTGTAGCTGTAGGTTTTGGTTTCCTATTGACCTACATCTCTTATAATCTCAAAACCAGCATTGAAGGAAGCCGGAACAAGAGAGAAAAAAAAAAGGCCTACAGCACCTGGTATTCCCAGGTGGTCTCCCATCCAAGTACTAACCAGGCCCGTCCCTGCTTAGCTTCCAAGATCAGACGAGATTGGGCTTGTTCAGGGTGGTGTGGCTGTAGGTATTGGTTTCCTATTGACCTACATCTCTTATACATCTCAAAACCAGCATTGAAGGAGGCCGGAACAAGAGAGAAAAAAAAAAGCCTACAGCACCTGGTATTTCCAGGTGGTCTCCCATCCAAGTACTAACCAGGCCCAGCCCTGCTTAGCTTTCAAGATCAGACGAGATTGGGCTTGTTCAGGGTGGTGTGGCAGCAGGTATTGGTTTCCTATTGACCTACATCTCTTATACATCTCAAAACCAGCATTGAAGGAAGTCGGAACAAGAGAGAAAAAAAAAAGGGCCTACAGCACCTGGTATCCCCAGGTGGTCTCGCATCCAAGTACTAACCAGGCCTGGCTCTGTTTAGTTTCCAATATCAGGCTTGTTCAGGGTGGTGTGACTGTAGGTATTGGTTTCCTATTGACCTACATCTCTTATACATCTAAAAATCAGCATTGAAGGAAGCCGGAACAAGAGAGAATAAAAAAAAGCCTACAGCACCTGGTATTCCCAGGTGGTCTCCCATCCAAGTACTAACCAGGCCTGACCCTGCTTAGCTTCCAAGATCAAACGAGATTGGGCTTGTTTAGAGATGTGTAGCTGTAGGTTTTGGTTTCCTATTGACCTACATCTCTTATAATCTCAAAACCAGCATTGAAGGAAGCCGGAACAAGAGAGAAAAAAAAAAGGCCTACAGCACCTGGTATTCCCAGGTGGTCTCCCATCCAAGTACTAACCAGGCCCGTACCTGCTTAGCTTCCAAGATCAGACGAGATTGGGCTTGTTCAGGGTGGTGTGGCTGTAGGTATTGTTTTCCTATTGACCTACATCTCTTATACATTTGAAAACCAGCATTGAAGGAGGCCGGAACAAGAGAGAAAAAAAAAAGCCTACAGCACCTGGTATTTCCAGGTGGTCTCCCATCCAAGTACTAACCAGGCCCAGCCCTGCTTAGCTTCCAAGATCAGACGAGATTGGGCTTGTTCAGGGTGGTGTGGCTGTATGTATTGTTTTCCTATTGACCTACATCTCTTATACATCTAAAAACAAGCATTGAAGGAAGCCGGAACAAGAGAGAAAAAAAAAAAGGCCTACAGCACCTGGTATTCCCAGGTGGTCTCCCATCCAAGTACTAACCAGGCCCAGCCCTGCTTAGCTTCCAAGATCAGACGAGATTGGGCTTGTTCAGGGTGGTGTGGCTGTAGGTATTGTTTTCCTATTGACCTACATCTCTTATACATCTAGAAACTAGCATTGAAGGAAGCCGGAACAAGAGAGAAGAAAAAAAGGCCTACAGCACCTGGTATTCCCAGTTGGTCTCCCATCCAAGTACTAACCAGGCCCGGCTCTGCTTAGCTTCCAAGATCAGACGAGATTGGGCTTGTTCAGGGTGGTGTGGCTGTAGGTATTGGTTTCCTATTGACCTACATCTCTTATACATCTCAAAACCAGCATTGAAGGAGGCCGGAACAAGAGAGAAAAAAAAAAGCCTACAGCACCTGGTATTTCTAGGTGGTCTCCCATCCAAGTACTAACCAGGCCCAGCCCTGCTTAGCTTCCAAGATCAGACGAGATTGGGCTTGTTCAGGGTGGTGTGGCTGTAGGTATTGGTTTCCTATTGACCTACATCTCTTATACATCTCAAAACCAGCATTGAAGGAAGTCGGAACAAGAGAGAAAAAAAAAAGGGCCTACAGCACCTGGTATCCCCAGGTGGTCTCGCATCCAAGTACTAACCAGGCCTGGCTCTGCTTAGTTTCCAAGATCAGGCTTGTTCAGGGTGGTGTGACTGTAGGTATTGGTTTCCTATTGACCTACATCTCTTATACATCTAAAAATCAGCATTGAAGGAAGCCGGAACAAGAGAGAAGAAAAAAAAGGCCTACAGCACCTGGTATTCCCAGTTGGTCTCCCATCTAAGTACTAACCAGGCCCGGCTCTGCTTAGCTTCCAAGATCAGACGAGATTGGGCTTGTTCAGGGTGGTGTGGCTGTATGTATTGTTTTCCTATTGACCTACATCTCTTATACATCTAAAAACAAGCATTGAAGGAAGCCGGAACAAGAGAGAAAAAAAAAAAGGCCTACAGCACCTGGTATTCCCAGGTGGTCTCCCATCCAAGTACTAACCAGGCCCAGCCCTGCTTAGCTTCCAAGATCAGACGAGATTGGGCTTGTTCAGGGTGGTGTGGCTGTAGGTATTGTTTTCCTATTGACCTACATCTCTTATACATCTAGAAACTAGCATTAAAGGAAGCCGGAACAAGAGAGAAGAAAAAAAGGCCTACAGCACCTGGTATTCCCAGTTGGTCTCCCATTCAAGTACTAACCAGGCCCGGCTCTGCTTAGCTTCCAAGATCAGACGAGATTGGGCTCGTTCAGGGTGGTGTGGCTGTAGGTATTGGTTTCCTATTGACCTACATCTCTTATACATCTCAAAACCAGCATTGAAGGAGGCCGGAACAAGAGAGAAAAAAAAAAGCCTACAGCACCTGGTATTTCTAGGTGATCTCCCATCCAAGTACTAACCAGGCCCAGCCCTGTTTAGCTTCCAAGATCAGACGAGATTGGGCTTGTTCAGGGTGGTGTGGCTGTAGGTATTGGTTTCCTATTGACCTACATCTCTTATACATCTCAAAACCAGCATTGAAGGAAGTCGGAACAAGAGAGAAAAAAAAAAGGGCCTACAGCACCTGGTATCCCCAGGTGGTCTCGCATCCAAGTACTAACCAGGCCTGGCTCTGCTTAGTTTCCAAGATCAGGCTTGTTCAGGGTGGTGTGCATGTAGGTATTGGTTTCCTATTGACCTACATCTCTTATACATCTAAAAATCAGCATTGAAGGAAGCCGGAACAAGAGAGAATAAAAAAAAGCCTACAGCACCTGGTATTCCCAGGTGGTCTCCCATCCAAGTACTAACCAGGCCCGGCTCTGCTTAGCTTCCAAGATCAGACAAGATTGGGCTTGTTCAGGGTGGTGTGGCTGTAGGTATTGGTTTCCTCTTGACCTACATCTCTTATACATTTGAAAACCAGCATTGAAGGAGGCCGGAACAAGAGAGAAAAAAAAAAGCCTACAGCACCTGGTATTTCCAGGTGGTCTCCCATCCAAGTACTAACCAGGCCCAGCCCTGCTTAGCTTCCAAGATCAGACGAGATTGGGCTTGTTCAGGGTGGTGTGGCTGTAGGTATTGTTTTCCTATTGACCTACATCTCTTATACATCTAAAAACAAGCATTGAAGGAAGCCGGAACAAGAGAGAAAAAAAAAAGGCCTACAGCACCTGGTATTCCCAGGTGGTCTCCCATCCAAGTACTAACCAGGCCCAGCCCTGCTTAACTTCCAAGATCAGACGAGATTGGGCTTGTTCAGGGTGGTGTGGCTGTAGGTATTGTTGTCCTATTGACCTACATCTCTTATACATCTAGAAACTAGCATTGAAGGAAGCCGGAACAAGAGAGAAGAAAAAAAGGCCTACAGCACCTGGTATTCCCAGGTGGTCTCCCATCCAAGTACTAACCAGGCCCGTCCCTGCTTAGCTTCCAAGATCAGACGAGATTGGGCTTGTTCAGGGTGGTGTGGCTGTAGGTATTGTTTTCCTATTGACCTACATCTCTTATACATCTAGAAACCAGCATTGAAGGAAGCCGGAACAAGAGAGAAGAAAAAAAGGCCTACAGCACCTGGTATTCCCAGGTGGTCTCCCATCGAAGTACTAACCAGGCCCGGCTCTGCTTAGCTTCCAAGATCAGACAAGATTGGGCTTGTTCAGGGTGGTGTGGCTGTAGGTATTGGTTTCCTATTGACCTACATCTCTTATACATCTCAAAACCAGCATTGAAGGAGGCCGGAACAAGAGAGAAAAAAAAAAGCCTACAGCACCTGGTATTTCCAGGTGGTCTCCCATCCAAGTACTAACCAGGCCCAGCCCTGCTTAGCTTCCAAGATCAGACGAGATTGGGCTTGTTCAGTGTGGTGTGGCTGTAGGTATTGGTTTCCTATTGACTAACATCTCTTATACATCTAAAAACCACCATTGAAGGAAGCCGGAACAAGAGAGAAAAAAAAAAAAGCCTACAGCACCTGGTATTCCCAGGTGGTCTCCCATCCAAGTACTAACCAGGCCTGGCCCTGCTTAGCTTCCAAGATCAAACGAGATTGGGCTTGTTTAGAGATGTGTAGCTGTAGGTTTTGGTTTCCTATTGACCTACATCTCTTATAATCTCAAAACCAGCATTGAAGGAAGCCGGAACAAGAGAGAAAAAAAAAAGGCCTACAGCACCTGGTATTCCCAGGTGGTCTCCCATCCAAGTACTAACCAGGCCCGTCCCTGCTTAGCTTCCAAGATCAGACGAGATTGGGCTTGTTCAGGGTGGTGTGGCTGTAGGTATTGGTTTCCTATTGACCTACATCTCTTATACATCTCAAAACCAGCATTGAAGGAGGCCGGAACAAGAGAGAAAAAAAAAAGCCTACAGCACCTGGTATTTCCAGGTGGTCTCCCATCCAAGTACTAACCAGGCCCAGCCCTGCTTAGCTTTCAAGATCAGACGAGATTGGGCTTGTTCAGGGTGGTATGGCAGTAGGTATTGGTTTCCGATTGACCTACATCTCTTATACATCTCAAAACCAGCATTGAAGGAAGTCGGAACAAGAGAGAAAAAAAAAAGGGCCTACAGCACCTGGTATCCCCAGGTGGTCTCGCATCCAAGTACTAACCAGGCCTGGCTCTGCTTAGTTTCCAAGATCAGGCTTGTTCAGGGTGGTGTGGCTGTAGGTATTGGTTTCCTATTGACCTACATCTCTTATACATCTAAAAATCAGCATTGAAGGAAGCCGGAACAAGAGAGAATAAAAAAAAGCCTACAGCACCTGGTATTTCCAGGTGGTCTCCCATCCAAGTACTAACCAGGCCTGACCCTGCTTAGCTTCCAAGATCAAACGAGATTGGGTTTGTTTAGAGATGTGTAGCTGTAGGTTTTGGTTTCCTATTGACCTACATCTCTTATAATCTCAAAACCAGCATTGAAGGAAGCCGGAACAAGAGAGAAAAAAAAAAGGCCTACAGCACCTGGTATTCCCAGGTGGTCTCCCATCCAAGTACTAACCAGGCCTGTCCCTGCTTAGCTTCCAAGATCAGACGAGATTGGGCTTGTTCAGGGTGGTGTGGCTGTAGGTATTGTTTTCCTATTGACCTACATCTCTTATACATCTAGAAAACAGCATTGAAGGAAGCCGGAACAAGAGAGAAGAAAAAAAGGCCTACAGCACCTGATATTCCCAGGTGGTCTCCCATCCAAGTACTAACCAGGCCCGGCTCTGCTTAGCTTCCAAGATCAGACGAGATTGGGCTTGTTCAGGGTGGTGTGGCTGTAGGTATTGGTTTCCTATTGACCTACATCTCTTATACATTTGAAAACCAGCATTGAAGGAGGCCGGAACAAGAGAGAAAAAAAAAAGCCTACAGCACCTGGTATTTCCAGGTGGTCTCCCATCCAAGTACTAACCAGGCCCAGCCCTGCTTAGCTTCCAAGATCAGATGAGATTGGGCTTGTTCAGGGTGGTGTGGCTGTATGTATTGTTTTCCTATTGACCTACATCTCTTATACATCTAAAAACAAGCATTGAAGGAAGCCGGAACAAGAGAGAAAAAAAAAAAGGCCTACAGCACCTGGTATTCCCAGGTGGTCTCCCATCCAAGTACTAACCAGGCCCAGCCCCTGCTTAGCTTCCAAGATCAGACGAGATTGGGCTTGTTCAGGGGTGGTGTGGCTGTAGGTATTGTTTTCCTGTTGACCTACATCTCTTATACATCTAGAAACTAGCATTGAAGGAAGCCGGAACAAGAGAGAAGAAAAAAAGGCCTACAGCACCTGGTATTCCCAGGTGGTCTCCCATCCAAGTACTAACCAGGCCCGGCTCTGCTTAGCTTCCAAGATCAGACGAGATTGGGCTTGTTCAGGGTGGTGTGGCTGTAGGTATTGGTTTCCTATTGACCTACATCTCTTATACATCTCAAAACCAGCATTGAAGGAGGCCGGAACAAGAGAGAAAAAAAAAAGCCTACAGCACCTGGTATTTCCAGGTGGTCTCCCATCCAAGTACTAACCAGGCCCAGCCCTGCTTAGTTTCCAAGATCAGACGAGATTGGGCTTGTTCAGGGTGGTGTGGCTGTAGGTATTGGTTTCCTATTGACCTACATCTCTTATACATCTCAAAACCAGCATTGAAGGAAGTCGGAACAAGAGAGAAAAAGAAAAAGGCCTACAGCACCTGGTATACCCAGGTGGTCTCGCATCCAAGTACTAACCAAGCCTGGCTCTGCTTAGCTTCCAAGATCAGGCTTGTTCAGGGTGGTGTGGCTGTAGGTATTGGTTTCCTATTGACTTACATCTCTTATACATCTAAAAACCAGCATTGAAGGAAGCCGGAACAAGAGAGAAAAAAAAAAAGCCTACAGCACCTGGTATTCCCAGGTGTATAGCTGGAAGCTAAGCAGGCCTGGCCCTGCTTAGCTTCCAAGATCAAACGAGATTGGGCTTGTTTAGAGATGTGTAGCTGTAGGTTTTGGTTTCCTATTGACCTACATCTCTTATAATCTCAAAACCAGCATTGAAGGAAGCCGGAACAAGAGAGAAAAAAAAAAAGCCTACAGCACCTGGTATTCCCAGGTGGTCTCCCATCCAAGTACTAACCAGGCCTGTCCCTGCTTAGCATTCCAAGATCAGACGAGATTGGGCTTGTTCAGGGTGGTGTGGCTGTAGGTATTGTTTTCCTATTGACCTACATCTCTTATACATCTAGAAAACAGCATTGAAGGAAGCCGGAACAAGAGAGAAGATAAATAAGGCCTACAGCACCTGGTATTCCCAGGTGGTCTCCCATCCAAGTACTAACCAGGCCCGGCTCTGCTTAGCTTCCAAGATCAGACGGGATTGGGCTTGTTCAGGGTGGTGTGGCTGTAGGTATTGGTTTCCTATTGACCTACATCTCTTATACATCTCAAAACCAGCATTGAAGGAAGCCAGAACAAGAGAGAAGAAAAAAAGGCCCTACAGCACCTGGTATTCCCAGGTGGTCTCCCATTCAAGTACTAACCAGGCCCGGCTCTGCTTAGCTTCCAAGATCAGATGAGATTGGGCTTGTTCAGGGTGGTGTGGGTTGTAGGTATTGGTTTCCTATTGACCTACATCTCTTATACATCTCTAAACCAGCATTGAAGGAGGCCGGAACAAGAGAGAAAAAAAAGCCTACAGCACCTGGTATTTCCAGGTGGTCTCCAATCCAAGTACTAACCAGGCCCAGCCCTGCTTAGCTTCCAAGATCAGACGAGATTGGGCTTGTTCAGGGTGGTGTGGCTGTAGGTATTGTTTTCCTATTGACCTACATCTCTTATACATCTAAAAACAAGCATTGAAGGAAGCCGGAACAAGAGAAAAAAAAAAAGGCCTACAGCACCTGGTATTCCCAGGTGGTCTCCCATCCAAGTACTAACCAGGCCCGGACCTGCTTAGCTTTCAAGATCAGACGAGATTGGGCTTGTTCAGGGTGGTGTGGCTGTAGGTATTGGTTTCCTATTGACCTACATCTCTTATACATCTCAAAACCAGCATTGAAGGAGGCCGGAACAAGAGAGAAAAAAAAAAAGCCAACAGCATCTGGTATTTCCAGGTGGTCTCCCATGCAAGTACTAACCAGGCCCAGCCCTGCTTAGCTTCCAAGATCAGATGATGATTGGGCTTGTTTAGGGTGGTGTGGCTGTAGGTATTGGTTTCACGATGACCTACATCTCTTATATATCTCAAAACCAGGTTTGAAGGAAGCCGGAACAAGAGAGAACAAAAAAGGCCTACAGCACCTGGTATTCCCATGTGCTCTCCCATCCAAGTACTAACCAGGCCCGACCCTGCTTGGCTTCCAAGATCAGATGAGATTGGGCATGTTCCGGGTGGTGTGGCTGTAGGTATTGGTATTCTAATGACCTACATCCCTTATACATCTCAAAACCAGCATTGAAGGAAGCCAAAAAAAGAGAGAAAAAAAAAAGGCCTACAGCACCTGGTATTCCCAGGTGGTCTCCCATCCAAGTAGTAACCAGGCCTGGCCCTGCTTAGCTTCCAAGATCAGACGAGATTGGGCTTGTTCAGGGTGGTGTGGCTGTAGGTATTGGTTTTCTAATAACCTACATCACTTATACATCTCAAAATAAGCATTGAAGGAAGCCGGAACAAGAGAGAGAAAAAAAGGCCTACAGCACCTGGTGTTCCCAGGTGGTCTCCCATCCAAGTACTAACCAGGTCCGGCGCTGCTTAGCTTCCAAGATTAGATGAAATTGCGCTTTTTCAGGGTGGTGTGGCTGTAGGTATTGGTTTCCTAATGACCTACATCTCTTATAATGTCAAAACCAGCATTGAAGGAAGCCGGAACAAGAGAGATAAAAAAAAAAGCCTACAGCACCTGGTATTCCCAGGTGGTCTCCCATCCAAGTACTAACCAGGCCTGGCCCTGCTTAGCTTCCAAGATCAGACGACATTGGGCTTGTTTAGAGATGTGTAGCTGTAGGTTTTGGTTTCATATTGACCTACATCTCTTATTATCTCAAAACCAGCATTGAAGGAAGCCGGAACAAGAGAGAAAAAAAAAAGGCCTACAGCACATGGTATTCCCAGGTGGTCTCCCATCCAAGTACTAACCAGGCCTGTCCCTGCTTAGCTTCCAAGATCAGACGAGATTGGGCTTGTTCAGGGTGGTGTGGCTGTAGGTATTGTTTTCCTATTGACCTACATCTCTTATACATCTAGAAACCAGCATTGAAGGAAGCCGGAACAAGAGAGAAGAAAAAAAGGCCTACAGCACCTGGTATTCCCAGGTGGTCTCCCATCCAAGTACTAAACAGGCCCGTCCCTGCTTAGCTTCCAAGATCAGACGAGATTGGGCTTGTTCAGGGTGGTGTGGCTGTAGGTATTGTTTTCCTATTGACCTACATCTCTTATACATCTAGAAACCAGCATTGAAGGAAGCCGGAACAAGAGAGAAGAAAAAAAGGCCTACAGCACCTGGTATTCCCAGGTGGTCTCCCATCCAAGTATTAACCAGGCCCGGCTCTGCTTTGCTTCCAAGATCAGACGAGATTGGGCTTGTTCAGGGTGGTGTGGCTGTAGGTATTGGTTTCCTATTGACCTACATCTCTTATACATCTCAAAACCAGCATTGAAGAGAGGCCGGAACAAGAGAGAAAAAAAAAAGCCTACAGCACCTGTTATTTCCAGGTGGTCTCCCATCCAAGTTACTAACCAGGCGCAGCCCTGCTTCCAAGATCAGACGAGATTGGGCTTGTTCAGGGTGGTGTTGCTGTAGGGTATTGGTTTCCTATTGACCTACATCTCTTATACATCTCAAAACCAGCATTGAAGGAAGTCGGAACAAGAGAGAAAAAAAAAAGGGCCTACAGCACCTGGTATCCCCAGGTGGTCTCGCATCCAAGTACTAACCAGGCCCGGCTCTGCTTAGCTTCCAAGATCAGGCTTGTTTAGGGTGGTGTGGCTGTAGGTATTGGTTTCCTATTGACCTACATCTCTTATACATCTAAAAACCAGCATTGAAGGAAGCCGGAACAAGAGAGAAAAAAAAAAAGCCTACAGCAACCTGGTATTCCCAGGTGGTCTCCCATCCAAGTACTAACCAGGCCTGGCCCTGCTTAGCCTCCAAGATCAAACGAGATTGGGCTTGTTTAGAGATGTGTAGCTGTAGGTTTTGGTTTCCTATTGACCTACATCTCTTATAATCTCAAAACCAGCATTGAAGGAAGCCGGAACAAGAGAGAAAAAAAAAAGGCCTACAGCACCTGGTATTCCCAGGTGGTCTCCCATCCAAGTACTAACCAGGCCCGTCCCTGCTTAGCTTCCAAGATCAGACGAGATTGGGCTTGTTCAGGGTGGGTGTGGCTGTAGGTTATTGGTTTCCTATTGACCTACATCTCTTATACATCTCAAAACCAGCATTGAAGGAAGCCGGAACAAGAGAGATAAAAAAAAAGGCCTACAGCAGCTGGTATTCCCAGGTGGTCTCCCATCCAAGTACTAACCAGGCCTGGCCCTGCTTAGCTTCCAAGATCAGACGAGATTACTCTTGTTCAGGGTGGAGTGGCTGTAGGTATTGGCTTCCTATTGACCTACATCTCTTATACATCTCAAAACCAGCATTGAAGGAAGCCGGAACAAGAGAGAAAAAAAAAAGACCTACAGCACCTGGTATTCCCAGGTGGTCACCCATCAAAGTACTAACCAGGTATGGCCCTGCTTAGCTTCCAAGGTCAAACGAGATTAGGATTGTTCAGAGATGTGTGGCTGTAGGTATTGGTTTTCTATTGACCTACATCTCTTATACATCTAAAAACAAGCATTGAAGGAAGCCGGAACAAGAAGAGAACAAAAAAAAGGCCTACAGCACCTTGTATTCCCATGTGGTCTCCTATCCAAATAATAACCAGGCCAAGCTCTGCTTAGCTTCCAAGATCAGATGAGATTGGATTTATTCAGGGTGGTGTGGCTGTAGGTATTGGATTCCTAATGAACTACATCTCTTATACATCTCAAAACCAGCATTGAAGGAAGCCGTAACAAGAGAGAAAAAAAAAAGGCCTACAGCACCTGGTATTCCCAGGTGGTTTCCCATCCAAGTAGTAACCAGGCCTGGCCCTGCTTAGCTTCCAAGATCAGACGAGATTGGGCTTGTTCAGGGTGGTGTGGCTGTAGGTATTAGTTTTCTAATAACCTACATCACTTATACATCTCAAAATAAGCATTGAAGGAAGCCGGAACAAGAGAGAGAAAAAAAGGCCTACAGCACCTGGTGTTCCCAGGTGGTCTCCCATCCAAGTACTAACCAGGTCCGGCGCTGTTTAGCTTCCAAGATTAGATGATATTGCGCTTTTTCAGGGTGGTGTGGCTGTAGGTATTGGTTTCCTAATGACCTACATCTCTTATAATGTCAAAACCAGCATTGAAGGAAACCGGAACAAGAGAGATAAAAAAAAAAGCCTACAGCACCTGGTATTCCCAGGTGGTCTCCCATCCAAGTACTAACCAGGCCTGGCCCTGCTTAGCTTCCAAGATCAGACAAGATTACTCTTGTTCAGGGTGGAGTGGCTGTAGGTATTGGCTTCCTATTGACCTACATCTCTTATACATCTCAAAACCAGCATTGAAGGAAGCCGGAACAAGAGAGAAAAAAAAAAGACCTACAGCACCTGGTATTCCCAGGTGGTCACCCATCAAAGTACTAACCAGGTATGGCCCTGCTTAGCTTCCAAGGTCAAACGAGATTAGGATTGTTCAGAGATGTGTGGCTGTAGGTATTGGTTTTCTATTGACCTACATCTCTTATACATCTAAAAACAAGCATTGAAGGAAGCCGGAACAAGAGAGAACAAAAAAAGGCCTACAGCACCTTGTATTCCCATGTGGTCTCCTATCCAAATAATAACCAGGCCAAGCTCTGCTTAGCTTCCAAGATCAGATGAGATTTGGATTTATTCAGGGTGGTGTGGCTGTAGGTATTGGATTCCTAATGAACTACATCTCTTATACATCTCAAAACCAGCATTGAAGGAAGCCGTAACAAGAGAGAAAAAAAAAAGGCCTACAGCACCTGGTATTCCCAGGTGGTTTCCCATCCAAGTAGTAACCAGGCCTGGCCCTGCTTAGCTTCCAAGATCAGACGAGATTGGGCTTGTTCAGGGTGGTGTGGGCTGTAGGTATTAGTTTTCTAATAACCTACATCACTTATACATCTCAAAATAAGCATTGAAGGAAGCCGGAACAAGAGAGAGGAAAAAAAGGCCTACAGCACCTGGTGTTCCCAGGTGGTCTCCCATCCAAGTACTAACCAGGCTTGGCCCTGCTTAGCTTCCAAGATCAGACGAGATTACTCTTGTTCAGGGTGGAGTGGCTGTAGGTATTGGCTTCCTATTGACCTACATCTCTTATACATCTCAAAACCAGCATTGAAGGAAGCCGGAACAAGAGAGAAAAAAAAAAGACCTACAGCACCTGGTATTCCCAGGTGGTCACCCATCAAAGTACTA
>NW_027447589.1:0-28660 GCF_038048845.1 Mixophyes fleayi | reverse complement strand
TGGAGTGTAAAAAAGCGTTGTTTTTGGACGGCAATGAAGAAATTACTATATTTTGCGATTTCTCCTGCTCAGAAAGACTTAGAAAGTTGATAATTGTGGACAATGTTAGAAATGTCAGGAGAAACAAGAATTATGTAAAAGGATTGATGTAAGTCATTGTTTCCAAGAGAAAGGGAGACTGGACTGTAAAAAAGCGTTGTTTTTGGACTGCAATGAAGAAATGACTATGTTTTGCGATTTCTCCTGCTCAGAAAGACTTAGAAAGTTGATAATTGTGGACAATGTTAGAAATGTCATGAGAAACAAGAATTATGTAAAAGGATTGATGTAAGTCATTGTTTCCAGGAGAAAGGGAGACAGGAGTGTAAAAAAGCGTTGTTTTTGGACGGCAATGAAGAAATGACTATATTTTGCGATTTCTCCTGCTCAGAAAGACTTAGAAAGTTGATAATTGTGGGCAATGTTAGAAATGTCAGGAGAAACAAGAATTATGTAAAAGGATTGATGTAAGTCATTGTTTCCAAGAGAAAGGGAGACTGGAGTGTAAAAAAGCGTTGTTTTTGGACTGCAATGAAGAAATGACTATGTTTTGCGATTTCTCCTGCTCAGAAAGACTTAGAAAGTTGATATTTGTGGGCAATGTTAGAAATGTCATGAGAAACAAGAATTATGTAAAAGGATTGATGTAAGTCATTGTTTCCAGGAGAAGGGGAGACAGGAGTGTAAAAAAGCGTTTTTGGACGGCAATGAAGAAATTACTATATTTTGCGATTTCTCCTGCTCAGAAAGACTTAGAAAGTTGATAATTGTGGGCAATGTTAGAAATGTCATGAGAAACAAGAATTATGTAAAAGTATTGATGTAAGTCATTGTTTCCAGGAGAAAGGGAGACAGGAGTGTAAAAAAGCGTTGTTTTTGGACGGCAATGAAGAAATGACTATATTTTGCGGTTTCTCCTGCTCAGAAAGACTTAGAAAGTTGATAATTGTGGGCAATGTTAGAAATGTCAGGAGAAACAAGAATTATGTAAAAGGATTGATGTAAGTCATTGTTTCCAAGTGAAAGGGAGACTGGAGTGTAAAAAAGCGTTGTTTTTGGACGGCAATGAAGAAATGACTATATTTTGCGATTTCTCCTGCTCAGAAAGACTTAGAAAGTTGATAATTGTGGGCAATGTTAGAAATGTCAGGAGAAACAAGAATTATGTAAAAGGATTGATGTAAGTCATTGTTTCCAAGAGAAATGGAGACAGGAGTGTAAAAAAGCGTTGTTTTTGGACTGCAATGAAGAAATGACTATGTTCTGCGATTTCTCCTGCTCAAAAAGACTTAGAAAGTTGATAATTGTGGGCAATGTTAGAAATGTCAGGAGAAACAAGAATTATGTAAAAGTATTGATGTAAGTCATTGTTTCCAAGAGAAAGGGAGACAGGAGTGTAAAAAAGTGTTGTTTTTGGACGGCAATGAAGAAATGACTATGTTTTGCGATTTCTCCTGCTCAGAAAGACTTAGAAAGTTGATAATTGTTGGCAATGTTAGAAATGTCATGAGAAACAAGAATTATGTAAAAGGATTGATGTAAGTCATTGTTTCCAGAAGAAAGGGAGACAGGAGTGTAAAAAAGCGTTGTTTTTGGACGGCAATGGAGAAATGACTATATTTTGCGGTTTCTCCTGCTCAGAAAGACTTAGAAAGTTGATAATTGTGGGCAATGTTAGAAATGTCATGAGAAACAAGAATTATGTAAAAGGATTGATGTAAGTCATTGTTTCCAGAAGAAAGGGAGACAGGAGTGTAAAAAAGCGTTGTTTTTGGACGGCAATGGAGAAATGACTATATTTTGCGGTTTCTCCTGCTCAGAAAGACTTAGAAAGTTGATAATTGTGGGCAATGTTAGAAATGTCAGGAGAAACAAGAATTATGTAAAAGGATTGATGTAAGTCATTGTTTCCAAGAGAAATGGAGACAGGAGTGTAAAAAAGCATTGTTTTTGGACTGCAATGAAGAAATGACTATGTTCTGCGATTTCTCCTGCTCAAAAAGACTTAGAAAGTTGATAATTGTGGGCAATGTTAGAAATGTCAGGAGAAACAAGAATTATGTAAAAGTATTGATGTAAGTCATTGTTTCCAAGAGAAAGGGAGACAGGAGTGTAAAAAAGTGTTGTTTTTGGACGGCAATGAAGAAATGACTATGTTTTGCGATTTCTCCTGCTCAGAAAGACTTAGAAAGTTGATAATTGTGGGCAATGTTAGAAATGTCAGGAGAAACAAGAATTATGTAAAAGGATTGATGTAAGTCATTGTTTCCAAGAGAAATGGAGACAGGAGTGTAAAAAAGCGTTGTTTTTGGACTGCAATGAAGAAATGACTATGTTCTGCGATTTCTCCTGCTCAAAAAGACTTAGAAAGTTGATAATTGTGGGCAATGTTAGAAATGTCAGGAGAAATAAGAATTATGTAAAAGTATTGATGTAAGTCATTGTTTCCAAGAGAAAGGGAGACAGGAGTGTAAAAAAGTGTTGTTTTTGGACGGCAATGAAGAAATGACTATGTTTTGCGATTTCTCCTGCTCAGAAAGACTTAGAAAGTTGATAATTGTGGGCAATGTTAGAAATGTCAGGAGAAACAAGAATTATGTAAAAGGATTGATGTAAGTCATTGTTTCCAAGAGAAATGGAGACAGGAGTGTAAAAAAGCGTTGTTTTTGGACTGCAATGAAGAAATGACTATGTTCTGCGATTTCTCCTGCTCAAAAAGACTTAGAAAGTTGATAATTGTGGGCAATGTTAGAAATGTCAGGAGAAATAAGAATTATGTAAAAGTATTGATGTAAGTCATTGTTTACAAGAGAAAGGGAGACAGGAGTGTAAAAAAGCGTTGTTTTTGGACGGCAATGAAGAAATGACTATATTTTGCGGTTTCTCCTGCTCAGAAAGACTTAGAAAGTTGATAATTGTGGGCAATGTTAGAAATGTCAGGAGAAACAAGAATTATGTAAAAGGATTGATGTAAGTCATTGTTTCCAAGAGAAATGGAGACAGGAGTGTAAAAAAGCGTTGTTTTTGGACTGCAATGAAGAAATGACTATGTTCTGCGATTTCTCCTGCTCAAAAAGACTTAGGAAGTTGATAATTGTGGGCAATGTTAGAAATGTCAGGAGAAACAAGAATTATGTAAAAGGATTGATGTAAGTCATTGTTTCCAAGAGAAAGGGAGACTGGAGTGTAAAAAAGCGTTGTTTTTGGACTGCAATGAAGAAATGACTATGTTTTGCGATTTCTCCTGCTCAGAAAGACTTAGAAAGTTGATAATTGTGGACAATGTTAGAAATGTCATGAGAAACAAGAATTATGTAAAAGGATTGATGTAAGTCATTGTTTCCAGGAGAAAGGGAGACAGGAGTGTAAAAAAGCGTTGTTTTTGGACGGCAATGAAGAAATGACTATATTTTGCGATTTCTCCTGCTCAGAAAGACTTAGAAAGTTGATAATTGTGGGCAATGTTAGAAATGTCAGGAGAAACAAGAATTATGTAAAAGGATTGATGTAAGTCATTGTTTCCAAGAGAAAGGGAGACTGGAGTGTAAAAAAGCGTTGTTTTTGGACTGCAATGAAGAAATGACTATGTTTTGCGATTTCTCCTGCTCAGAAAGACTTAGAAAGTTGATAATTGTGGACAATGTTAGAAATGTCATGAGAAACAAGAATTATGTAAAAGGATTGATGTAACTCATTGTTTCCAAGAGAAAGGGAGACTGGAGTGTAAAAAAGCGTTGTTTTTGGACTGCAATGAAGAAATGACTATGTTTTGCGATTTCTCCTGCTCAGAAAGACTTAGAAAGTTGATATTTGTGGGCAATGTTAGAAATGTCATGAGAAACAAGAATTATGTAAAAGGATTGATGTAAGTCATTGTTTCCAGGAGAAGGGGAGACAGGAGTGTAAAAAAGCGTTGTTTTTGGACGGCAATGAAGAAATTACTATATTTTGCGATTTCTCCTGCTCAGAAAGACTTAGAAAGTTGATAATTGTGGACAATGTTAGAAATGTCAGGAGAAACAAGAATTATGTAAAAGGATTGATGTAAGTCATTGTTTCCAAGAGAAAGGGAGACTGGACTGTAAAAAAGCGTTGTTTTTGGACTGCAATGAAGAAATGACTATGTTTTGCGATTTCTCCTGCTCAGAAAGACTTAGAAAGTTGATAATTGTGGACAATGTTAGAAATGTCATGAGAAACAAGAATTATGTAAAAGGATTGATGTAAGTCATTGTTTCCAGGAGAAAGGGAGACAGGAGTGTAAAAAAGCGTTGTTTTTGGACGGCAATGAAGAAATGACTATATTTTGCGATTTCTCCTGCTCAGAAAGACTTAGAAAGTTGATAATTGTGGGCAATGTTAGAAATGTCAGGAGAAACAAGAATTATGTAAAAGGATTGATGTAAGTCATTGTTTCCAAGAGAAAGGGAGACTGGAGTGTAAAAAAGCGTTGTTTTTGGACTGCAATGAAGAAATGACTATGTTTTGCGATTTCTCCTGCTCAGAAAGACTTAGAAAGTTGATAATTGTGGACAATGTTAGAAATGTCATGAGAAACAAGAATTATGTAAAAGGATTGATGTAAGTCATTGTTTCCAAGAGAAAGGGAGACTGGAGTGTAAAAAAGCGTTGTTTTTGGACTGCAATGAAGAAATGACTATGTTTTGCGATTTCTCCTGCTCAGAAAGACTTAGAAAGTTGATATTTGTGGGCAATGTTAGAAATGTCATGAGAAACAAGAATTATGTAAAAGGATTGATGTAAGTCATTGTTTCCAGGAGAAGGGGAGACAGGAGTGTAAAAAAGCGTTTTTGGACGGCAATGAAGAAATTACTATATTTTGCGATTTCTCCTGCTCAGAAAGACTTAGAAAGTTGATAATTGTGGGCAATGTTAGAAATGTCATGAGAAACAAGAATTATGTAAAAGTATTGATGTAAGTCATTGTTTCCAGGAGAAAGGGAGACAGGAGTGTAAAAAAGCGTTGTTTTTGGACGGCAATGAAGAAATGACTATATTTTGCGGTTTCTCCTGCTCAGAAAGACTTAGAAAGTTGATAATTGTGGGCAATGTTAGAAATGTCAGGAGAAACAAGAATTATGTAAAAGGATTGATGTAAGTCATTGTTTCCAAGAGAAAGGGAGACTGGAGTGTAAAAAAGCGTTGTTTTTGGACGGCAATGAAGAAATGACTATATTTTGCGATTTCTCCTGCTCAGAAAGACTTAGAAAGTTGATAATTGTGGGCAATGTTAGAAATGTCAGGAGAAACAAGAATTATGTAAAAGGATTGATGTAAGTCATTGTTTCCAAGAGAAATGGAGAAAGGAGTGTAAAAAAGCGTTGTTTTTGGACTGCAATGAAGAAATGACTATGTTCTGCGATTTCTCCTGCTCAAAAAGACTTAGAAAGTTGATAATTGTGGGCAATGTTAGAAATGTCAGGAGAAACAAGAATTATGTAAAAGTATTGATGTAAGTCATTGTTTCCAAGAGAAAGGGAGACAGGAGTGTAAAAAAGTGTTGTTTTTGGACGGCAATGAAGAAATGACTATGTTTTGCGATTTCTCCTGCTCAGAAAGACTTAGAAAGTTGATAATTGTTGGCAATGTTAGAAATGTCATGAGAAACAAGAATTATGTAAAAGGATTGATGTAAGTCATTGTTTCCAGAAGAAAGGGAGACAGGAGTGTAAAAAAGCGTTGTTTTTGGACGGCAATGGAGAAATGACTATATTTTGCGGTTTCTCCTGCTCAGAAAGACTTAGAAAGTTGATAATTGTGGGCAATGTTAGAAATGTCAGGAGAAACAAGAATTATGTAAAAGGATTGATGTAAGTCATTGTTTCCAAGAGAAATGGAGACAGGAGTGTAAAAAAGCGTTGTTTTTGGACTGCAATGAAGAAATGACTATGTTCTGCGATTTCTCCTGCTCAAAAAGACTTAGAAAGTTGATAATTGTGGGCAATGTTAGAAATGTCAGGAGAAACAAGAATTATGTAAAAGTATTGATGTAAGTCATTGTTTCCAAGAGAAAGGGAGACAGGAGTGTAAAAAAGTGTTGTTTTTGGACGGCAATGAAGAAATGACTATGTTTTGCGATTTCTCCTGCTCAGAAAGACTTAGAAAGTTAATAATTGTTGGCAATGTTAGAAATGTCATGAGAAACAAGAATTATGTAAAAGGATTGATGTAAGTCATTGTTTCCAGGAGAAAGGGAGACAGGAGTGTAAAAAAGCGTTGTTTTTGGACGGCAATGAAGAAATTACTATATTTTGCGGTTTCTCCTGCTCAGAAAGACTTAGAAAGTTGATAATTGTGGGCAATGTTAGAAATGTCAGGAGAAACAAGAATTATGTAAAAGGATTGATGTAAGTCATTGTTTCCAAGAGAAATGGAGACAGGAGTGTAAAAAAGCGTTGTTTTTGGACTGCAATGAAGAAATGACTATGTTCTGCGATTTCTCCTGCTCAAAAAGACTTAGAAAGTTGATAATTGTGGGCAATGTTAGAAATGTCAGGAGAAATAAGAATTATGTAAAAGTATTGATGTAAGTCATTGTTTCCAAGAGAAAGGGAGACAGGAGTGTAAAAAAGCGTTGTTTTTGGACGGCAATGAAGAAATGACTATATTTTGCGGTTTCTCCTGCTCAGAAAGACTTAGAAAGTTGATAATTGTGGGCAATGTTAGAAATGTCAGGAGAAACAAGAATTATGTAAAAGGATTGATGTAAGTCATTGTTTCCAAGAGAAATGGAGACAGGAGTGTAAAAAAGCGTTGTTTTTGGACTGCAATGAAGAAATGACTATGTTCTGCGATTTCTCCTGCTCAAAAAGACTTAGGAAGTTGATAATTGTGGGCAATGTTAGAAATGTCAGGAGAAACAAGAATTATGTAAAAGGATTGATGTAAGTCATTGTTTCCAAGAGAAAGGGAGACTGGAGTGTAAAAAAGCATTGTTTTTGGACGGCAATGAATAAATGACTGTTTTGCGATTTCTCTTGCTCAGAAAGACTTAGAAAGTTGATAATTGTGGGCAATGTTAGAAATGTCAGGAGAAACAAGAATTATGTAAAAGTATTGATGTAAGTCATTGTTTCCAAGAGAAAGGGAGACAGGAGTGTAAAAAAGTGTTGTTTTTGGACGGCAATGAAGAAATGACTATGTTTTGCGATTTCTCCTGCTCAGAAAGTCTTAGAAAGTTGATAATTGTGGGCAATGTTAGAAATGTCATGAGAAACAAGAATTATGTAAAAGGATTGATGTAAGTCATTGTTTCCAGGAGAAAGGGAGACAGGAGTGTAAAAAAGTGTTGTTTTTAGACGGCAATGAAGAAATGACTATATTTTGCGGTTTCTCCTGCTCAGAAAGACTTAGAAAGTTGATAATTGTGGGCAATGTTAGAAATGTCAGGAGAAACAAGAATTATGTAAAAGGATTGATGTAAGTCATTGTTTCCAAGAGAAAGGGAGACTGGAGTGTAAAAAAGCGTTGTTTTTGGACTGCAATGAAGAAATGACTATGTTTTGCGATTTCTCCTGCTCAGAAAGACTTAGAAAGTTGATAATTGTGGACAATGTTAGAAATGTCATGAGAAACAAGAATTATGTAAAAGGATTGATGTAAGTCATTGTTTCCAAGAGAAAGGGAGACTGGAGTGTAAAAAAGCGTTGTTTTTGGACTGCAATGAAGAAATGACTATGTTTTGCGATTTCTCCTGCTCAGAAAGACTTAGAAAGTTGATATTTGTGGGCAATGTTAGAAATGTCATGAGAAACAAGAATTATGTAAAAGGATTGATGTAAGTCATTGTTTCCAGGAGAAGGGGAGACAGGAGTGTAAAAAAGCGTTGTTTTTGGACGGCAATGAAGAAATTACTATATTTTGCGATTTCTCCTGCTCAGAAAGACTTAGAAAGTTGATAATTGTGGGCAATGTTAGAAATGTCATGAGAAACAAGAATTATGTAAAAGGATTGATGTAAGTCATTGTTTCCAGGAGAAAGGGAGACAGGAGTGTAAAAAAAGAGTTGTTTTTGGACGGCAATGAAGAAATGACTATATTTTGCGGTTTCTCCTGCTCAGAAAGACTTAGAAAGTTGATAATTGTGGGCAATGTTAGAAATGTCAGGAGAAACAAGAATTATGTAAAAGGATTGATGTAAGTCATTGTTTCCAAGAGAAATGGAGACAGGAGTGTAAAAAAGCGTTGTTTTTGGACTGCAATGAAGAAATGACTATGTTCTGCGATTTCTCCTGCTCAAAAAGACTTAGAAAGTTGATAATTGTGGGCAAAGTTAGAAATGTCAGGAGAAACAAGAATTATGTAAAAGTATTGATGTAAGTCATTGTTTCCAAGAGAAAGGGAGACAGGAGTGTAAAAAAGTGTTGTTTTTGGACGGCAATGAAGAAATGACTATATTTTGCGGTTTCTCCTGCTCAGAAAGACTTAGAAAGTTGATAATTGTGGGCAATGTTAGAAATGTCATGAGAAACAAGAATTATGTAAAAGGATTGATGTAAGTCATTGTTTCCAGGAGAAAGGGAGACAGGAGTGTAAAAAAGCGTTGTTTTTGGACGGCAATGAAGAAATGACTATATTTTGCGGTTTCTCCTGCTCAGAAAGACTTAGAAAGTTGATAATTGTGGGCAATGTTAGAAATGTCAGGAGAAACAAGAATTATGTAAAAGGATTGATGTAAGTCATTGTTTCCAAGAGAAATGGAGACAGGAGTGTAAAAAAGCGTTGTTTTTGGACTGCAATGAAGAAATTACTATGTTCTGCGATTTCTCCTGCTCAGAAAGACTTAGAAAGTTGATAATTGTGGGCAATGTTAGAAATGTCAGGAGAAACAAGAATTATGTAAAAGGATTGATGTAAGTCATTGTTTCCAAGAGAAAGGGAGACTGGAGTGTAAAAAAGCATTGTTTTTGGACGGCAATGAATAAATGACTGTTTTGCGATTTCTCTTGCTCAGAAAGACTTAGAAAGTTGATAATTGTGGGCAATGTTAGAAATGTCATGAGAAACAAGAATTGTGTAAAAGGATTGATGTAAGTCATTGTTTCCAGGAGAAGGGGAGACAGGAGTGTAAAAAAGCGTTGTTTTTGGACGGCAATGAAGAAATTACTATATTTTGCGATTTCTCCTGCTCAGAAAGACTTAGAAAGTTGATAATTGTGGGCAATGTTAGAAATGTCATGAGAAACAAGAATTATGTAAAAGGATTGATGTAAGTCATTGTTTCCAAGAGAAATGGAGACAGGAGTGTAAAAAAGCGTTGTTTTTGGACTGCAATGAAGAAATGACTATGTTCTGCGATTTCTCCTGCTCAAAAAGACTTAGAAAGTTGATAATTGTGGGCAATGTTAGAAATGTCATGAGAAACAAGAATTATGTAAAAGGATTGATGTAAGTCATTGTTTCCAGGAGAAAGGGAGACAGGAGTGTAAAAATGCGTTGTTTTTGGACGGCAATGAAGAAATGACTATATTTTGCGATTTCTCCTGCTCAGAAAGACTTAGAAAGTTGATAATTGTGGGCAATGTTAGAAATGTCAGGAGAAACAAGAATTATGTAAAAGGATTGATGTAAGTCATTGTTTCCAAGAGAAAGGGAGACTGGAGTGTAAAAAAGCGTTGTTTTTGGACTGCAATGAAGAAATGACTATGTTCTGCGATTTCTCCTGCTCAAAAAGACTTAGAAAGTTGATAATTGTGGGCAATGTTAGAAATGTCAGGAGAAACAAGAATTATGTAAAAGTATTGATGTAAGTCATTGTTTCCAAGAGAAAGGGAGACAGGAGTGTAAAAAAGCGTTGTTTTTGGACGGCAATGAAGAAATGACTATATTTTGCGGTTTCTCCTGCTCAGAAAGACTTAGAAAGTTGATAATTGTGGGCAATGTTAGAAATGTCAGGAGAAACAAGAATTATGTAAAAGGATTGATGTAAGTCATTGTTTCCAAGAGAAAGGGAGACTGGAGTGTAAAAAAGCGTTGTTTTTGGACTGCAATGAAGAAATGACTATGTTCTGCGATTTCTCCTGCTCAAAAAGACTTAGAAAGTTGATAATTGTGGGCAATGTTAGAAACGTCAGGAGAAACAAGAATTATGTAAAAGTATTGATGTAAGTCATTGTTTCCAAGAGAAAGGGAGACAGGAGTGTAAAAAAGTGTTGTTTTTGGACGGCAATGAAGAAATGACTATGTTTTGCGATTTCTCCTGCTCAGAAAGACTTAGAAAGTTGATAATTGTGGGCAATGTTAGAAATGTCAGGAGAAACAAGAATTATGTAAAAGGATTGATGTAAGTCATTGTTTCCAAGAGAAATGGAGACAGGAGTGTAAAAAAGCGTTGTTTTTGGACTGCAATGAAGAAATGACTATGTTCTGCGATTTCTCCTGCTCAAAAAGACTTAGAAAGTTGATAATTGTGGGCAATGTTAGAAATGTCAGGAGAAATAAGAATTATGTAAAAGTATTGATGTAAGTCATTGTTTCCAAGAGAAAGGGAGACAGGAGTGTAAAAAAGTGTTGTTTTTGGACGGCAATGAAGAAATGACTATGTTTTGCGATTTCTCCTGCTCAGAAAGACTTAGAAAGTTGATAATTGTGGGCAATGTTAGAAATGTCAGGAGAAACAAGAATTATGTAAAAGGATTGATGTAAGTCATTGTTTCCAAGAGAAATGGAGACAGGAGTGTAAAAAAGCGTTGTTTTTGGACTGCAATGAAGAAATGACTATGTTCTGCGATTTCTCCTGCTCAAAAAGACTTAGAAAGTTGATAATTGTGGGCAATGTTAGAAATGTCAGGAGAAATAAGAATTATGTAAAAGTATTGATGTAAGTCATTGTTTACAAGAGAAAGGGAGACAGGAGTGTAAAAAAGCGTTGTTTTTGGACGGCAATGAAGAAATGACTATATTTTGCGGTTTCTCCTGCTCAGAAAGACTTAGAAAGTTGATAATTGTGGGCAATGTTAGAAATGTCAGGAGAAACAAGAATTATGTAAAAGGATTGATGTAAGTCATTGTTTCCAAGAGAAATGGAGACAGGAGTGTAAAAAAGCGTTGTTTTTGGACTGCAATGAAGAAATGACTATGTTCTGCGATTTCTCCTGCTCAAAAAGACTTAGGAAGTTGATAATTGTGGGCAATGTTAGAAATGTCAGGAGAAACAAGAATTATGTAAAAGGATTGATGTAAGTCATTGTTTCCAAGAGAAAGGGAGACTGGAGTGTAAAAAAGCGTTGTTTTTGGACTGCAATGAAGAAATGACTATGTTTTGCGATTTCTCCTGCTCAGAAAGACTTAGAAAGTTGATAATTGTGGACAATGTTAGAAATGTCATGAGAAACAAGAATTATGTAAAAGGATTGATGTAAGTCATTGTTTCCAGGAGAAAGGGAGACAGGAGTGTAAAAAAGCGTTGTTTTTGGACGGCAATGAAGAAATGACTATATTTTGCGATTTCTCCTGCTCAGAAAGACTTAGAAAGTTGATAATTGTGGGCAATGTTAGAAATGTCAGGAGAAACAAGAATTATGTAAAAGGATTGATGTAAGTCATTGTTTCCAAGAGAAAGGGAGACTGGAGTGTAAAAAAGCGTTGTTTTTGGACTGCAATGAAGAAATGACTATGTTTTGCGATTTCTCCTGCTCAGAAAGACTTAGAAAGTTGATAATTGTGGACAATGTTAGAAATGTCATGAGAAACAAGAATTATGTAAAAGGATTGATGTAAGTCATTGTTTCCAAGAGAAAGGGAGACTGGAGTGTAAAAAAGCGTTGTTTTTGGACTGCAATGAAGAAATGACTATGTTTTGCGATTTCTCCTGCTCAGAAAGACTTAGAAAGTTGATATTTGTGGGCAATGTTAGAAATGTCATGAGAAACAAGAATTATGTAAAAGGATTGATGTAAGTCATTGTTTCCAGGAGAAGGGGAGACAGGAGTGTAAAAAAGCGTTGTTTTTGGACGGCAATGAAGAAATTACTATATTTTGCGATTTCTCCTGCTCAGAAAGACTTAGAAAGTTGATAATTGTGGGCAATGTTAGAAATGTCAGGAGAAACAAGAATTATGTAAAAGGATTGATGTAAGTCATTGTTTCCAAGAGAAAGGGAGACTGGACTGTAAAAAAGCGTTGTTTTTGGACTGCAATGAAGAAATGACTATGTTTTGCGATTTCTCCTGCTCAGAAAGACTTAGAAAGTTGATAATTGTGGACAATGTTAGAAATGTCATGAGAAACAAGAATTATGTAAAAGGATTGATGTAAGTCATTGTTTCCAGGAGAAAGGGAGACAGGAGTGTAAAAAAGCGTTGTTTTTAGACTGCAATGAAGAAATGACTATATTTTGCGATTTCTCCTGCTCAGAAAGACTTAGAAAGTTGATAATTGTGGGCAATGTTAGAAATGTCAGGAGAAACAAGAATTATGTAAAAGGATTGATGTAAGTCATTGTTTCCAAGAGAAAGGGAGACTGGAGTGTAAAAAAGCGTTGTTTTTGGACTGCAATGAAGAAATGACTATGTTTTGCGATTTCTCCTGCTCAGAAAGACTTAGAAAGTTGATAATTGTGGACAATGTTAGAAATGTCATGAGAAACAAGAATTATGTAAAAGGATTGATGTAAGTCATTGTTTCCAAGAGAAAGGGAGACTGGAGTGTAAAAAAGCGTTGTTTTTGGACTGCAATGAAGAAATGACTATGTTTTGCGATTTCTCCTGCTCAGAAAGACTTAGAAAGTTGATATTTGTGGGCAATGTTAGAAATGTCATGAGAAACAAGAATTATGTAAAAGGATTGATGTAAGTCATTGTTTCCAGGAGAAGGGGAGACAGGAGTGTAAAAAAGCGTTTTTGGACGGCAATGAAGAAATTACTATATTTTGCGATTTCTCCTGCTCAGAAAGACTTAGAAAGTTGATAATTGTGGGCAATGTTAGAAATGTCATGAGAAACAAGAATTATGTAAAAGTATTGATGTAAGTCATTGTTTCCAGGAGAAAGGGAGACAGGAGTGTAAAAAAGCGTTGTTTTTGGACGGCAATGAAGAAATGACTATATTTTGCGGTTTCTCCTGCTCAGAAAGACTTAGAAAGTTGATAATTGTGGGCAATGTTAGAAATGTCAGGAGAAACAAGAATTATGTAAAAGGATTGATGTAAGTCATTGTTTCCAAGAGAAAGGGAGACTGGAGTGTAAAAAAGCGTTGTTTTTGGACGGCAATGAAGAAATGACTATATTTTGCGATTTCTCCTGCTCAGAAAGACTTAGAAAGTTGATAATTGTGGGCAATGTTAGAAATGTCAGGAGAAACAAGAATTATGTAAAAGGATTGATGTAAGTCATTGTTTCCAAGAGAAATGGAGACAGGAGTGTAAAAAAGCGTTGTTTTTGGACTGCAATGAAGAAATGACTATGTTCTGCGATTTCTCCTGCTCAAAAAGACTTAGAAAGTTGATAATTGTGGGCAATGTTAGAAATGTCAGGAGAAACAAGAATTATGTAAAAGTATTGATGTAAGTCATTGTTTCCAAGAGAAAGGGAGACAGGAGTGTAAAAAAGTGTTGTTTTTGGACGGCAATGAAGAAATGACTATGTTTTGCGATTTCTCCTGCTCAGAAAGACTTAGAAAGTTGATAATTGTTGGCAATGTTAGAAATGTCATGAGAAACAAGAATTATGTAAAAGGATTGATGTAAGTCATTGTTTCCAGAAGAAAGGGAGACAGGAGTGTAAAAAAGCGTTGTTTTTGGACGGCAATGGAGAAATGACTATATTTTGCGGTTTCTCCTGCTCAGAAAGACTTAGAAAGTTGATAATTGTGGGCAATGTTAGAAATGTCAGGAGAAACAAGAATTATGTAAAAGGATTGATGTAAGTCATTGTTTCCAAGAGAAATGGAGACAGGAGTGTAAAAAAGCGTTGTTTTTGGACTGCAATGAAGAAATGACTATGTTCTGCGATTTCTCCTGCTCAAAAAGACTTAGAAAGTTGATAATTGTGGGCAATGTTAGAAATGTCAGGAGAAACAAGAATTATGTAAAAGTATTGATGTAAGTCATTGTTTCCAAGAGAAAGGGAGACAGGAGTGTAAAAAAGTGTTGTTTTTGGACGGCAATGAAGAAATGACTATGTTTTGCGATTTCTCCTGCTCAGAAAGACTTAGAAAGTTAATAATTGTTGGCAATGTTAGAAATGTCATGAGAAACAAGAATTATGTAAAAGGATTGATGTAAGTCATTGTTTCCAGGAGAAAGGGAGACAGGAGTGTAAAAAAGCGTTGTTTTTGGACGGCAATGAAGAAATTACTATATTTTGCGGTTTCTCCTGCTCAGAAAGACTTAGAAAGTTGATAATTGTGGGCAATGTTAGAAATGTCAGGAGAAACAAGAATTATGTAAAAGGATTGATGTAAGTCATTGTTTCCAAGAGAAATGGAGACAGGAGTGTAAAAAAGCGTTGTTTTTGGACTGCAATGAAGAAATGACTATGTTCTGCGATTTCTCCTGCTCAAAAAGACTTAGAAAGTTGATAATTGTGGGCAATGTTAGAAATGTCAGGAGAAATAAGAATTATGTAAAAGTATTGATGTAAGTCATTGTTTCCAAGAGAAAGGGAGACAGGAGTGTAAAAAAGCGTTGTTTTTGGACGGCAATGAAGAAATGACTATATTTTGCGGTTTCTCCTGCTCAGAAAGACTTAGAAAGTTGATAATTGTGGGCAATGTTAGAAATGTCAGGAGAAACAAGAATTATGTAAAAGGATTGATGTAAGTCATTGTTTCCAAGAGAAATGGAGACAGGAGTGTAAAAAAGCGTTGTTTTTGGACTGCAATGAAGAAATGACTATGTTCTGCGATTTCTCCTGCTCAAAAAGACTTAGGAAGTTGATAATTGTGGGCAATGTTAGAAATGTCAGGAGAAACAAGAATTATGTAAAAGGATTGATGTAAGTCATTGTTTCCAAGAGAAAGGGAGACTGGAGTGTAAAAAAGCATTGTTTTTGGACGGCAATGAATAAATGACTGTTTTGCGATTTCTCTTGCTCAGAAAGACTTAGAAAGTTGATAATTGTGGACAATGTTAGAAATGTCAGGAGAAACAAGAATTATGTAAAAGTATTGATGTAAGTCATTGTTTCCAAGAGAAAGGGAGACAGGAGTGTAAAAAAGTGTTGTTTTTGGACGGCAATGAAGAAATGACTATGTTTTGCGATTTCTCCTGCTCAGAAAGACTTAGAAAGTTGATAATTGTGGGCAATGTTAGAAATGTCAGGAGAAACAAGAATTATGTAAAAGGATTGATGTAAGTCATTGTTTCCAAGAGAAAGGGAGACTGGAGTGTAAAAAAGCATTGTTTTTGGACGGCAATGAATAAATGACTGTTTTGCGATTTCTCTTGCTCAGAAAGACTTAGAAAGTTGATAATTGTGGGCAATGTTAGAAATGTCATGAGAAACAAGAATTGTGTAAAAGGATTGATGTAAGTCATTGTTTCCAGGAGAAGGGGAGACAGGAGTGTAAAAAAGCGTTGTTTTTGGACGGCAATGAAGAAATTACTATATTTTGCGATTTCTCCTGCTCAGAAAGACTTAGAAAGTTGATAATTGTGGGCAATGTTAGAAATGTCATGAGAAACAAGAATTATGTAAAAGGATTGATGTAAGTCATTGTTTCCAAGAGAAATGGAGACAGGAGTGTAAAAAAGCGTTGTTTTTGGACTGCAATGAAGAAATGACTATGTTCTGCGATTTCTCCTGCTCAAAAAGACTTAGAAAGTTGATAATTGTGGGCAATGTTAGAAATGTCATGAGAAACAAGAATTATGTAAAAGGATTGATGTAAGTCATTGTTTCCAGGAGAAAGGGAGACAGGAGTGTAAAAATGCGTTGTTTTTGGACGGCAATGAAGAAATGACTATATTTTGCGATTTCTCCTGCTCAGAAAGACTTAGAAAGTTGATAATTGTGGGCAATGTTAGAAATGTCAGGAGAAACAAGAATTATGTAAAAGGATTGATGTAAGTCATTGTTTCCAAGAGAAAGGGAGACTGGAGTGTAAAAAAGCGTTGTTTTTGGACTGCAATGAAGAAATGACTATGTTCTGCGATTTCTCCTGCTCAAAAAGACTTAGAAAGTTGATAATTGTGGGCAATGTTAGAAATGTCAGGAGAAACAAGAATTATGTAAAAGTATTGATGTAAGTCATTGTTTCCAAGAGAAAGGGAGACAGGAGTGTAAAAAAGCGTTGTTTTTGGACGGCAATGAAGAAATGACTATATTTTGCGGTTTCTCCTGCTCAGAAAGACTTAGAAAGTTGATAATTGTGGGCAATGTTAGAAATGTCAGGAGAAACAAGAATTATGTAAAAGGATTGATGTAAGTCATTGTTTCCAAGAGAAAGGGAGACTGGAGTGTAAAAAAGCGTTGTTTTTGGACTGCAATGAAGAAATGACTATGTTCTGCGATTTCTCCTGCTCAAAAAGACTTAGAAAGTTGATAATTGTGGGCAATGTTAGAAACGTCAGGAGAAACAAGAATTATGTAAAAGTATTGATGTAAGTCATTGTTTCCAAGAGAAAGGGAGACAGGAGTGTAAAAAAGTGTTGTTTTTGGACGGCAATGAAGAAATGACTATGTTTTGCGATTTCTCCTGCTCAGAAAGACTTAGAAAGTTGATAATTGTGGGCAATGTTAGAAATGTCAGGAGAAACAAGAATTATGTAAAAGGATTGATGTAAGTCATTGTTTCCAAGAGAAATGGAGACAGGAGTGTAAAAAAGCGTTGTTTTTGGACTGCAATGAAGAAATGACTATGTTCTGCGATTTCTCCTGCTCAAAAAGACTTAGAAAGTTGATAATTGTGGGCAATGTTAGAAATGTCAGGAGAAATAAGAATTATGTAAAAGTATTGATGTAAGTCATTGTTTCCAAGAGAAAGGGAGACAGGAGTGTAAAAAAGTGTTGTTTTTGGACGGCAATGAAGAAATGACTATGTTTTGCGATTTCTCCTGCTCAGAAAGACTTAGAAAGTTGATAATTGTGGGCAATGTTAGAAATGTCAGGAGAAACAAGAATTATGTAAAAGGATTGATGTAAGTCATTGTTTCCAAGAGAAATGGAGACAGGAGTGTAAAAAAGCGTTGTTTTTGGACTGCAATGAAGAAATGACTATGTTCTGCGATTTCTCCTGCTCAAAAAGACTTAGAAAGTTGATAATTGTGGGCAATGTTAGAAATGTCAGGAGAAATAAGAATTATGTAAAAGTATTGATGTAAGTCATTGTTTACAAGAGAAAGGGAGACAGGAGTGTAAAAAAGCGTTGTTTTTGGACGGCAATGAAGAAATGACTATATTTTGCGGTTTCTCCTGCTCAGAAAGACTTAGAAAGTTGATAATTGTGGGCAATGTTAGAAATGTCAGGAGAAACAAGAATTATGTAAAAGGATTGATGTAAGTCATTGTTTCCAAGAGAAATGGAGACAGGAGTGTAAAAAAGCGTTGTTTTTGGACTGCAATGAAGAAATGACTATGTTCTGCGATTTCTCCTGCTCAAAAAGACTTAGGAAGTTGATAATTGTGGGCAATGTTAGAAATGTCAGGAGAAACAAGAATTATGTAAAAGGATTGATGTAAGTCATTGTTTCCAAGAGAAAGGGAGACTGGAGTGTAAAAAAGCGTTGTTTTTGGACTGCAATGAAGAAATGACTATGTTTTGCGATTTCTCCTGCTCAGAAAGACTTAGAAAGTTGATAATTGTGGACAATGTTAGAAATGTCATGAGAAACAAGAATTATGTAAAAGGATTGATGTAAGTCATTGTTTCCAGGAGAAAGGGAGACAGGAGTGTAAAAAAGCGTTGTTTTTGGACGGCAATGAAGAAATGACTATATTTTGCGATTTCTCCTGCTCAGAAAGACTTAGAAAGTTGATAATTGTGGGCAATGTTAGAAATGTCAGGAGAAACAAGAATTATGTAAAAGGATTGATGTAAGTCATTGTTTCCAAGAGAAAGGGAGACTGGAGTGTAAAAAAGCGTTGTTTTTGGACTGCAATGAAGAAATGACTATGTTTTGCGATTTCTCCTGCTCAGAAAGACTTAGAAAGTTGATAATTGTGGACAATGTTAGAAATGTCATGAGAAACAAGAATTATGTAAAAGGATTGATGTAAGTCATTGTTTCCAAGAGAAAGGGAGACTGGAGTGTAAAAAAGCGTTGTTTTTGGACTGCAATGAAGAAATGACTATGTTTTGCGATTTCTCCTGCTCAGAAAGACTTAGAAAGTTGATATTTGTGGGCAATGTTAGAAATGTCATGAGAAACAAGAATTATGTAAAAGGATTGATGTAAGTCATTGTTTCCAGGAGAAGGGGAGACAGGAGTGTAAAAAAGCGTTGTTTTTGGACGGCAATGAAGAAATTACTATATTTTGCGATTTCTCCTGCTCAGAAAGACTTAGAAAGTTGATAATTGTGGGCAATGTTAGAAATGTCAGGAGAAACAAGAATTATGTAAAAGGATTGATGTAAGTCATTGTTTCCAAGAGAAAGGGAGACTGGACTGTAAAAAAGCGTTGTTTTTGGACTGCAATGAAGAAATGACTATGTTTTGCGATTTCTCCTGCTCAGAAAGACTTAGAAAGTTGATAATTGTGGACAATGTTAGAAATGTCATGAGAAACAAGAATTATGTAAAAGGATTGATGTAAGTCATTGTTTCCAGGAGAAAGGGAGACAGGAGTGTAAAAAAGCGTTGTTTTTAGACTGCAATGAAGAAATGACTATATTTTGCGATTTCTCCTGCTCAGAAAGACTTAGAAAGTTGATAATTGTGGGCAATGTTAGAAATGTCAGGAGAAACAAGAATTATGTAAAAGGATTGATGTAAGTCATTGTTTCCAAGAGAAAGGGAGACTGGAGTGTAAAAAAGCGTTGTTTTTGGACTGCAATGAAGAAATGACTATGTTTTGCGATTTCTCCTGCTCAGAAAGACTTAGAAAGTTGATAATTGTGGACAATGTTAGAAATGTCATGAGAAACAAGAATTATGTAAAAGGATTGATGTAAGTCATTGTTTCCAAGAGAAAGGGAGACTGGAGTGTAAAAAAGCGTTGTTTTTGGACTGCAATGAAGAAATGACTATGTTTTGCGATTTCTCCTGCTCAGAAAGACTTAGAAAGTTGATATTTGTGGGCAATGTTAGAAATGTCATGAGAAACAAGAATTATGTAAAAGGATTGATGTAAGTCATTGTTTCCAGGAGAAGGGGAGACAGGAGTGTAAAAAAGCGTTTTTGGACGGCAATGAAGAAATTACTATATTTTGCGATTTCTCCTGCTCAGAAAGACTTAGAAAGTTGATAATTGTGGGCAATGTTAGAAATGTCATGAGAAACAAGAATTATGTAAAAGTATTGATGTAAGTCATTGTTTCCAGGAGAAAGGGAGACAGGAGTGTAAAAAAGCGTTGTTTTTGGACGGCAATGAAGAAATGACTATATTTTGCGGTTTCTCCTGCTCAGAAAGACTTAGAAAGTTGATAATTGTGGGCAATGTTAGAAATGTCAGGAGAAACAAGAATTATGTAAAAGGATTGATGTAAGTCATTGTTTCCAAGAGAAAGGGAGACTGGAGTGTAAAAAAGCGTTGTTTTTGGACGGCAATGAAGAAATGACTATATTTTGCGATTTCTCCTGCTCAGAAAGACTTAGAAAGTTGATAATTGTGGGCAATGTTAGAAATGTCAGGAGAAACAAGAATTATGTAAAAGGATTGATGTAAGTCATTGTTTCCAAGAGAAATGGAGACAGGAGTGTAAAAAAGCGTTGTTTTTGGACTGCAATGAAGAAATGACTATGTTCTGCGATTTCTCCTGCTCAAAAAGACTTAGAAAGTTGATAATTGTGGGCAATGTTAGAAATGTCAGGAGAAACAAGAATTATGTAAAAGTATTGATGTAAGTCATTGTTTCCAAGAGAAAGGGAGACAGGAGTGTAAAAAAGTGTTGTTTTTGGACGGCAATGAAGAAATGACTATGTTTTGCGATTTCTCCTGCTCAGAAAGACTTAGAAAGTTGATAATTGTTGGCAATGTTAGAAATGTCATGAGAAACAAGAATTATGTAAAAGGATTGATGTAAGTCATTGTTTCCAGAAGAAAGGGAGACAGGAGTGTAAAAAAGCGTTGTTTTTGGACGGCAATGGAGAAATGACTATATTTTGCGGTTTCTCCTGCTCAGAAAGACTTAGAAAGTTGATAATTGTGGGCAATGTTAGAAATGTCAGGAGAAACAAGAATTATGTAAAAGGATTGATGTAAGTCATTGTTTCCAAGAGAAATGGAGACAGGAGTGTAAAAAAGCGTTGTTTTTGGACTGCAATGAAGAAATGACTATGTTCTGCGATTTCTCCTGCTCAAAAAGACTTAGAAAGTTGATAATTGTGGGCAATGTTAGAAATGTCAGGAGAAACAAGAATTATGTAAAAGTATTGATGTAAGTCATTGTTTCCAAGAGAAAGGGAGACAGGAGTGTAAAAAAGTGTTGTTTTTGGACGGCAATGAAGAAATGACTATGTTTTGCGATTTCTCCTGCTCAGAAAGACTTAGAAAGTTAATAATTGTTGGCAATGTTAGAAATGTCATGAGAAACAAGAATTATGTAAAAGGATTGATGTAAGTCATTGTTTCCAGGAGAAAGGGAGACAGGAGTGTAAAAAAGCGTTGTTTTTGGACGGCAATGAAGAAATTACTATATTTTGCGGTTTCTCCTGCTCAGAAAGACTTAGAAAGTTGATAATTGTGGGCAATGTTAGAAATGTCAGGAGAAACAAGAATTATGTAAAAGGATTGATGTAAGTCATTGTTTCCAAGAGAAATGGAGACAGGAGTGTAAAAAAGCGTTGTTTTTGGACTGCAATGAAGAAATGACTATGTTCTGCGATTTCTCCTGCTCAAAAAGACTTAGAAAGTTGATAATTGTGGGCAATGTTAGAAATGTCAGGAGAAATAAGAATTATGTAAAAGTATTGATGTAAGTCATTGTTTCCAAGAGAAAGGGAGACAGGAGTGTAAAAAAGCGTTGTTTTTGGACGGCAATGAAGAAATGACTATATTTTGCGGTTTCTCCTGCTCAGAAAGACTTAGAAAGTTGATAATTGTGGGCAATGTTAGAAATGTCAGGAGAAACAAGAATTATGTAAAAGGATTGATGTAAGTCATTGTTTCCAAGAGAAATGGAGACAGGAGTGTAAAAAAGCGTTGTTTTTGGACTGCAATGAAGAAATGACTATGTTCTGCGATTTCTCCTGCTCAAAAAGACTTAGGAAGTTGATAATTGTGGGCAATGTTAGAAATGTCAGGAGAAACAAGAATTATGTAAAAGGATTGATGTAAGTCATTGTTTCCAAGAGAAAGGGAGACTGGAGTGTAAAAAAGCATTGTTTTTGGACGGCAATGAATAAATGACTGTTTTGCGATTTCTCTTGCTCAGAAAGACTTAGAAAGTTGATAATTGTGGACAATGTTAGAAATGTCAGGAGAAACAAGAATTATGTAAAAGTATTGATGTAAGTCATTGTTTCCAAGAGAAAGGGAGACAGGAGTGTAAAAAAGTGTTGTTTTTGGACGGCAATGAAGAAATGACTATGTTTTGCGATTTCTCCTGCTCAGAAAGACTTAGAAAGTTGATAATTGTGGGCAATGTTAGAAATGTCATGAGAAACAAGAATTATGTAAAAGGATTGATGTAAGTCATTGTTTCCAGGAGAAAGGGAGACAGGAGTGTAAAAAAGTGTTGTTTTTAGACGGCAATGAAGAAATGACTATATTTTGCGGTTTCTCCTGCTCAGAAAGACTTAGAAAGTTGATAATTGTGGGCAATGTTAGAAATGTCATGAGAAACAAGAATTATGTAAAAGGATTGATGTAAGTCATTGTTTCCAGGAGAAAGGGAGACAGGAGTGTAAAAAAAGAGTTGTTTTTGGACGGCAATGAAGAAATGACTATATTTTGCGGTTTCTCCTGCTCAGAAAGACTTAGAAAGTTGATAATTGTGGGCAATGTTAGAAATGTCAGGAGAAACAAGAATTATGTAAAAGGATTGATGTAAGTCATTGTTTCCAAGAGAAATGGAGACAGGAGTGTAAAAAAGCGTTGTTTTTGGACTGCAATGAAGAAATGACTATGTTCTGCGATTTCTCCTGCTCAAAAAGACTTAGAAAGTTGATAATTGTGGGCAAAGTTAGAAATGTCAGGAGAAACAAGAATTATGTAAAAGTATTGATGTAAGTCATTGTTTCCAAGAGAAAGGGAGACAGGAGTGTAAAAAAGTGTTGTTTTTGGACGGCAATGAAGAAATGACTATGTTTTGCGATTTCTCCTGCTCAGAAAGACTTAGAAAGTTGATAATTGTGGGCAATGTTAGAAATGTCATGAGAAACAAGAATTATGTAAAAGGATTGATGTAAGTCATTGTTTCCAGGAGAAAGGGAGACAGGAGTGTAAAAAAGCGTTGTTTTTGGACGGCAATGAAGAAATGACTATATTTTGCGGTTTCTCCTGCTCAGAAAGACTTAGAAAGTTGATAATTGTGGGCAATGTTAGAAATGTCAGGAGAAACAAGAATTATGTAAAAGGATTGATGTAAGTCATTGTTTCCAAGAGAAATGGAGACAGGAGTGTAAAAAAGCGTTGTTTTTGGACTGCAATGAAGAAATGACTATGTTCTGCGATTTCTCCTGCTCAAAAAGACTTAGAAAGTTGATAATTGTGGGCAATGTTAGAAATGTCAGGAGAAACAAGAATTATGTAAAAGGATTGATGTAAGTCATTGTTTCCAAGAGAAAGGGAGACTGGAGTGTAAAAAAGCATTGTTTTTGGACGGCAATGAATAAATGACTGTTTTGCGATTTCTCTTGCTCAGAAAGACTTAGAAAGTTGATAATTGTGGGCAATGTTAGAAATGTCATGAGAAACAAGAATTGTGTAAAAGGATTGATGTAAGTCATTGTTTCCAGGAGAAGGGGAGACAGGAGTGTAAAAAAGCGTTGTTTTTGGACGGCAATGAAGAAATTACTATATTTTGCGATTTCTCCTGCTCAGAAAGACTTAGAAAGTTGATAATTGTGGGCAATGTTAGAAATGTCATGAGAAACAAGAATTATGTAAAAGGATTGATGTAAGTCATTGTTTCCAAGAGAAATGGAGACAGGAGTGTAAAAAAGCGTTGTTTTTGGACTGCAATGAAGAAATGACTATGTTCTGCGATTTCTCCTGCTCAAAAATACTTAGAAAGTTGATAATTGTGGGCAATGTTAGAAATGTCATGAGAAACAAGAATTATGTAAAAGGATTGATGTAAGTCATTGTTTCCAGGAGAAAGGGAGACAGGAGTGTAAAAATGCGTTGTTTTTGGACGGCAATGAAGAAATGACTATATTTTGCGATTTCTCCTGCTCAGAAAGACTTAGAAAGTTGATAATTGTGGGCAATGTTAGAAATGTCAGGAGAAACAAGAATTATGTAAAAGTATTGATGTAAGTCATTGTTTCCAAGAGAAAGGGAGACAGGAGTGTAAAAAAGTGTTGTTTTTGGACGGCAATGAAGAAATGACTATGTTTTGCGATTTCTCCTGCTCAGAAAGACTTAGAAAGTTGATAATTGTGGGCAATGTTAGAAATGTCATGAGAAACAAGAATTATGTAAAAGTATTGATGTAAGTCATTGTTTCCAGGAGAAAGGGAGACAGGAGTGTAAAAAAGCGTTGTTTTTGGACGGCAATGAAGAAATGACTATATTTTGCGGTTTCTCCTGCTCAGAAAGACTTAGAAAGTTGATAATTGTGGGCAATGTTAGAAATGTCAGGAGAAACAAGAATTATGTAAAAGGATTGATGTAAGTCATTGTTTCCAAGAGAAAGGGAGACTGGAGTGTAAAAAAGCATTGTTTTTGGACGGCAATGAATAAATGACTGTTTTGCGATTTCTCTTGCTCAGAAAGACTTAGAAAGTTGATAATTGTGGGCAATGTTAGAAATGTCATGAGAAACAAGAATTGTGTAAAAGGATTGATGTAAGTCATTGTTTCCAGGAGAAGGGGAGACAGGAGTGTAAAAAAGCGTTGTTTTTGGACGGCAATGAAGAAATTACTATATTTTGCGATTTCTCCTGCTCAGAAAGACTTAGAAAGTTGATAATTGTGGGCAATGTTAGAAATGTCATGAGAAACAAGAATATGTAAAAGGATTGATGTAAGTCATTGTTTCCAAGAGAAATGGAGACAGGAGTGTAAAAAAGCGTTGTGTTTTTGGACTGCAATGAAGAAATGACTATGTTCTGCGATTTCTCCTGCTCAAAAAGACTTAGAAAGTTGATAATTGTGGGCAATGTTAGAATGTCAGGAGAAACAAGAATTATGTAAAAGGATTGATGTAAGTCATTTGTTTCCAAGAGAAAGGGAGACTGGAGTTGTAAAAAAGCATTGTTTTTGGACGGCAATGAATAAATGACTGTTTTGCGATTTCTCCTGCTCAAAAAGACTTAGAAAGTTGATAATTGTGGGCAATGTTAGAAATGTCAGGAGAAACAAGAATTATGTAAAAGTATTGATGTAAGTCATTGTTTCCAAGAGAAAGGAGACTGGAGTGTAAAAAAGCATTGTTTTTTGGACGGCAATGAATAAATGACTATATTTTGCGGTTTCTCCTGCTCAGAAAGACTTAGAAAGTTGATAATTGTGTGGCAATGTTAGAAATGTCAGGAGAAACAAGAATTATGTAAAAGGATTGATGTACGTCATTGTTTCCAAGAGAAATGGAGACAGGAGTGTAAAAAAGCGTTGTTTTTGGACTGCAATGAAGAAATGACTATGTTCTGCGATTTCTCCTGCTCAAAAGACTTAGGAAGTTGATAATTGTGGGCAATGTTAGAAATGTCAGGAGAAACAAGAATTATGTAAAAGGATTGATGTAAGTCATTGTTTCCAAGAGAAAGGGAGACTGGAGTGTAAAAAAGCATTGTTTTTGGACGGCAATGAATAAATGACTGTTTTGCGATTTCTCTTGCTCAGAAAGACTTAGAAAGTTGATAATTGTGGGCAATGTTAGAAATGTCAGGAGAAACAAGAATTATGTAAAAGTATTGATGTAAGTCATTGTTTCCAAGAGAAAGGGAGACTGGAGTGTAAAAAAGCATTGTTTTTGGACGGCAATGAATAAATGACTGTTTTGCGATTTCTCTTGCTCAGAAAGACTTAGAAAGTTGATAATTGTGGGCAATGTTAGAAATGTCAGGAGAAACAAGAATTATGTAAAAGGATTGATGTAAGTCATTGTTTCCAAGAGAAAGGGAGACTGGAGTGTAAAAAAGCGTTGTTTTTGGACTGCAATGAAGAAATGACTATGTTTTGCGATTTCTCCTGCTCAGAAAGACTTAGAAAGTTGATAATTGTGGGCAATGTTAGAAATGTCATGAGAAACAAGAATTATGTAAAAGGATTGATGTAAGTCATTGTTTCCAGGAGAAAGGGAGACAGGAGTGTAAAAAAGCGTTGTTTTTGGACGGCAATGAAGAAATGACTATATTTTGCGATTTCTCCTGCTCAGAAAGACTTAGAAAGTTGATAATTGTGGGCAATGTTAGAAATGTCAGGAGAAACAAGAATTATGTAAAAGGATTGATGTAAGTCATTGTTTCCAAGAGAAAGGGAGACTGGAGTGTAAAAAAGCATTGTTTTTGGACGGCAATGAATAAATGACTGTTTTGCGCTTTCTCTTGCTCAGAAAGACTTAGAAAGTTGATAATTGTGGGCAATGTTAGAAATGTCAGGAGAAACAAGAATTATGTAAAAGTATGATGTAAGTCATTGTTTCCAAGAGAAAGGGGAGACTGGAGTGTAAAAAAGCATTGTTTTTGGACGGCAATGAATAAATGACTGTTTTGCGATTTCTCTTGCTCAGAAAGACTTAGAAAGTTGATAATTGTCGGGCAATGTTAGAAATGTCAGGAGAAACAAGAATTATGTAAAGGATTGATGTAAGTCATTGTTTCCAAGAGAAAGGGAGACTGGAGTGTAAAAAAGCGTTTGTTTTTGGACTGCAATGAAGAAATGACTATGTTTTGCGATTTCTCCTGCTCAGAAAGACTTAGAAAGTTGATAATTGTGGACAATGTTAGAAATGTCATGAGAAACAAGAATTATGTAAAAGGATTGATGTAAGTCATTGTTTCCAAGAGAAAGGGAGACTGGAGTGTAAAAAAAGCGTTGTTTTTGGACTGCAATGAAGAAATGACTATGTTCTGCGATTTCTCCTGCTCAGAAAGACTTAGAAAGTTGATATTTGTGGGCAATGTTAGAAATGTCAGGAGAAACAAGAATTATGTAAAAGGATTGATGTAAGTCATTGTTTCCAAGAGAAAGGGAGACTGAGTGTAAAAAAAGCATTGTTTTTGACGGCAATGAATAAATGACTGTTTTGCGATTTCTCTTGCTCAGAAAGACTTAGAAAGTTGATAATTGTTGGCAATGTTAGAAATGTCATGAGAAACAAGAATTATGTAAAAGGATTGATGTAAGTCATTGTTTCCAAGGAGAAGGGGAGACAGGAGTGTAAAAAAGCGTTGTTTTTGGACGGCAATGAAGAAAATACTATATTTTGCGATTTCTACTGCTCAGAAAGACTTAGAAAGTTGATAATTGTGGGCAATGTTAGAAATGTCATGAGAAACAAGAATTATGTAAAAGGATTGATGTAAGTCATTGTTTCCAGGAGAAAGGGAGACAGGAGTGTAAAAAAGCCGTTGTTTTTGGACGGCAATGAAGAAATGACTATATTTTGCGATTTCTCCTGCTCAGAAAGACTTAGAAAGTTGATAATTGTGGGCAATGTTAGAAATGTCAGGAGAAACAAGAATTATGTAAAAGGATTGATGTAAGTCATTGTTTCCAAGAGAAAGGGAGACTGGAGTGTAAAAAAGCGTTGTTTTTGGACTGCAATGAAGAAATGACTATGTTTGCGATTTCTCCTGCTCAGAAAGACTTAGAAAGTTGATATTTGTGGACAATGTTAGAAATGACATGAGAAACAAGAATTATGTAAAAGGATTGATGTAAGTCATTGTTTCCAAGAGAAAGGGAGACTGGAGTGTAAAAAAGCGTTGTTTTTGGACTGCAATGAAGAAATGACTATGTTTTGCGATTTCTCTGCTCAGAAAGACTTAGAAAGTTGATATTTGTGGGCAATGTTAGAAATGTCATGAGAAACAAGAATTATGTAAAAGGATTGATGTAAGTCATTGTTTCCAGGAGAAGGGGAGACAGGAGTGTAAAAAAGCGTTGTTTTTGGACGGCAATGAAGAAATTACTATATTTTGCGATTTCTCCTGCTCAGAAAGACTTAGAAAGTTGATAATTGTGGGCAATGTTAGAAATGTCAGGAGAAACAAGAATTATGTAAAAGTATTGATGTAAGTCATTGTTTCCAGGAGAAAGGAGACAGGAGTGTAAAAAAGCGTTGTTTTTGGACGGCAATAAAGAAATGACTATATTTTGCGGTTTCTCCTGCTCAGAAAGACTTAGAAAGTTGATAATTGTGGGCAATGTTAGAAATGTCAGGAGAAACAAGAATTATGTAAAAGGATTGATGTAAGTCATTGTTTCCAAGAGAAAGGGAGACTGGAGTGTAAAAAAGCGTTGTTTTTGGACTGCAATGAAGAAATGACTATGTTTTGCGATTTCTCCTGCTCAGAAGACTTAGAAAGTTGATAATTGTGGACAATGTTAGAAATGTCATGAGAAACAAGAATTATGTAAAAGGATTGATGTAAGTCATTGTTTCCAAGAGAAATGGAGACAGGAGTGTAAAAAAGCGTTGTTTTTGGACTGCAATGAAGAAATGACTATGTTCTGCGATTTCTCCTGCTTAAAAGACTTAGGAAGTTGATAATTGTGGGCAATGTTAGAAATGTCAGGAGAAACAAGAATTATGTAAAAGGATTGATGTAAGTCATTGTTTCCAAGAGAAAGGGAGACTGGAGTGTAAAAAAGCATTGTTTTTGGACGGCAATGAATAAATGACTGTTTTGCGATTTCTCTTGCTCAGAAAGACTTAGAAAGTTGATAATTGTGGGCAATGTTAGAAATGTCAGGAGAAACAAGAATTATGTAAAAGGATTGATGTAAGTCATTGTTTCCAGGAGAAGGGGAGACAGGAGTGTAAAAAAAGCGTTGTTTTTGGACGGCAATGAAGAAATTACTATATTTTGCGATTTCTACTGCTCAGAAAGACTTAGAAAGTTGATAATTGTGGGCAATGTTAGAAATGTCATGAGAAACAAGAATTATGTAAAAGGATTGATGTAAGTCATTGTTTCCAGGAGAAAGGGAGACAGGAGTGTAAAAAAGCGTTGTTTTTGGACGGCAATGAAGAAATGACTATATTTTGCGATTTCTCCTGCTCAGAAAGACTTAGAAAGTTGATAATTGTGGGCAATGTTAGAAATGTCAGGAGAAACAAGAATTATGTAAAAGGATTGATGTAACTCATTGTTTCCAAGAGAAAGGGAGACTGGAGTGTAAAAAAGCATTGTTTTTGGACGGCAATGAATAAATGACTGTTTTGCGAA
>NW_027447588.1:0-28746 GCF_038048845.1 Mixophyes fleayi | reverse complement strand
TATCATGATTGAATCATGTATCATGAATTATGAATGAATCATGAATTGAATCTTGAGTCACGAATCGAATCATGAATAATGAATTGAATCATGATCATGAATTAAATCATGAATCATTAGTCGAATCATGAATCATGAATCATAAATTGAATCATGAATCATTAGTCAGAATCATGAATCATGAATCATGAATTGAATCATGAATCATGAATTGAATCATGAATGATGAACCATGAATCACGAATCGAATCATGAATGATGAACCATGAATCACGAATCGAATCATGAATAATGAATTGAATCATGAATCATGAATTATGAATGAATCATGAATTGAATCTTGAGTCACGAATCGAATCATGATAATGAATTGAATCATGAATCATGAATTAAATCAGAAATCATTAGTCGAATCATGAATCATGAATCATAAATTGAATCATGAATCATTAGTGGAATCATGAATCATGAATCATGAATTGAATCATGAATCATGAATTGAATCATGAATGATGAACCATGAATCACGAATCGAATCATGAATGATGAACCATGAATCACGGAATCGAATCATGAATAATGAATTGAATCATGAATTGAATCATAAATCATGAATCATGAATCATGAATTGAATCATAAATTATGAATCAATACATGAATCATGAATTGAATCATGAATCATTAATCGAATCATGAATCATGATTGAATCATGAATCATGATCATTAATTGAATCATGAATCATGAATTGAATCATGAATCATGAATCATGAATTGAATCATGAATCATGAATCATAAATCATGAATCATTAGTTGAATCATGAATCTTGAATCATAAATTGATCATGAATCATTAGTCGAATCATGAATCATGAATCATAAATTGAATCATGAATCATGTATTGAATCATGAATCATGAATCATGAATTGAATCATGAATCATGAATTGAATCATGAATCATGAATTGAATCATGAATTGAATCATGAATCATGAGTCGAATCATGAATCATTAAATCATGAATTGAATCATGAATCTTGAATCATGAATCATGAATTGAATCATGAATCATGAATAGAATAATGAATGATGAATTGAATCATGAATCATGAATCAGAATCATGAATCATGAATTGAATCATGAATCATGATTCGAATCATGAATCATATTATGAATTATGAATCGAATCAAGAATCAATGAATTGAATCATGAATCACAAATCATGAATTGAATCATTAATCATGAATCATGAATTGAATCATGAATCATGAATCAAAAATCATGAATTGAATCATGAATCAGGAATGAATCAAGAATCATAAATAATGAATTGAATCATAAATTGAATCATGAATTGAATCAGAATTGAATCATGAATCATGAATCATAAATCGGATCATGAATCATGAATTGAATCATAAAACATGAATTGAATCATAAAACATGAATGAATCATGAATCATGAATCGAATCATAAATTGAATCATGAATCATGAATCATGAAATGAATCATGAAATGGAATCATGAATCATGAATCATGATTTGAATCATGAATCATGAAACATGAATTGAATCATAAAACATGAATCGAATCATGAATCATGAATTGAATCGTGAATCATGAATCGAATCATAATTGAATCATGAATCGAAACATGAATTATGAATCAAGAATTAAATCATGAATCATGAATTAAATCATGATTATGAATCATGAATCGAATCATGAATCATAAATCAAATCATGAATCATGAATCGAATCATGATGAATCATGAATCATGAATTGAATCATGAATTGAATCATGAATTGAATCTTGAGGTCACGAATCGAATCATGAATAGTGAATTGAATCATGAATCATGATTGAATCATTGAATTGAATCATGAATCATGAGTCGAATCATGAATCATGAGTCGAATCATGAATCATAAGTCATGAATCATGAATTGAATCATAAATTATGTATCAATACATGAATCATGAATTGAATCATGAATCAAAATCATGAATTGAATCATGAATCATGAATTGAATCATGAATCATGAATTGAGTCATGAATCATTAGTCGAATCATGAATCATGAATCATAAAATGAATCATGAATCATTAGTCGAATCATGAATTTATGAATCATAAATTGATCATGATCATTAATCGAATCATGAATCATGAATTAAATCATGAATCATGAATCATGGATTGAATCATGAATCATTAGTCGAATCATGAATCATGAATCATAAATTGAATCATGAATCATTATCGAATCATGAATCATGAATTGAATCATGAATCATTAGTCGAATATGAATCATAAATTGAATCATAAATCATTAGTCGAATCATGAATCATGAATCATAAATTGAATCATGAATCATTAATTGAATCATGAATCATTAATTAAATCATGAATCATGAATCATGAATTGAATCATGAATCATGAATCATGAATTGAATCATGAATCAAAAATCATGAATTCAATCATGAATCATGAATTGAATCATGAATTGAGTCATGAATTAAATCATGAATCATGAATTGAATCATGAATCATGAACAATGAATCATGAATTGAATCATGAATCATGAATCGAATCATGATCATGAGTCGAATCATAAATCATGAATTGAATCATGATTTTGAATCATGAATCGAATCATGAATCATGAATTGAATCATGAATCATGAATAGAATAATGAATGATGAATTGAATCATGAATCATGAATCATAAATTGAATCATGAATTGAATCATGAATCATGAATTGAATCATGAATCTTGAATCATGATGTGAATCATGAATCATGAATTGAATCATAAATCATGAATCATGAATCATGAATTGAATCATAAATTATGAATCAATAGATGAATCATGAATAATGAATTGAATCATGAATCATTAATCAAATCATGAATCATGAATTGAATCATGAATCATGAATCATTAATTGAATCATGAATCATAAATTGAATCATAAATCATGAATCATGACTCATGAATTATGAAATGAATCATGAATCATGAATTAAATCATAAATCATGAATCGAATCATGAATCATTAGTCGAATCATGAATCATAAATTAAATCATGAATCATTAGTCGAATCATGAATCATTAATTGAATCATGAATCATTAGTTGAATCATGAATCATTAGTCGAATCATGAATCATAAATTGAATCATGAATCATTAATCGAATCATGAATCATGAATTGAATCATGAATCATGATTTGAATCATGAATCACAAATCATGAATTGAATCATTAATCATGAATCATGAATTGAATCATGAATCATGAATCAAAAATCATGAATTGAATCATGAATCAGGAATTGAATCAAGAATCATAAATAATGAATTGAATCATAAATTGAATCATGAATTGAATCATGAATTGAATCATGAATCATGAATCATAAATCGGATCATGAATCATGAATTGAATCATAAAACATGAATTGAATCATAAAACATGAATCGAATCATGAATCATGAATCGAATCATAAATTGAATCATGAATCATGAATCATGAAAATGAATCATGAAATGAATCATGAATCATAAATCATGATTTGAATCATGAATCATGAAACATGAATTGAATCATAAAACATGAATCGAATCATGAATCATGAATTGAATCGTGAATCATGAATCGAATCATAAATTGAATCATGAATCGAAACATGAATTATGAATCAAGAATTAAATCATGAATCATGAATTAAATCATGATTTATGAATCATGAATTGAATCATGAATCGAATCATGAATCATAAATCGAATCATGAATCATGAATCGAATCATGAATGAATCATGAATCATGAATTGAATCATGAATTGAATCATGAATTGAATCTTGAGTTACGAATCGAATCATGAATAGTGAATTGAATCATGAATCATGAATTGAATCATGAATGATGAACCATGAATCATGAATTGAATCATGAATCATGAGTCGAATCATGAATCATGAGTCGAATCATGAATCATGAATTGAATCATAAATTATGTATCAATACATGAATCATGAATTGAATCATGAATCATTAATCGAATCATGAAATCATGAATTAAATCATGAATCATGAATCATGGATTGAATCATGAATCATTAGTCGAATCATGAATCATAAATTGAATCATGAATCATTAATCGAATCATGAATCATGAATTGAATCATGAATCATTAGTCGAATCATGAATCATGAATCATAAATTGAATCATAAATCATTAGTCGAATCATGAATCATGAATCATAAATTGAATCATGAATCATTAATTGAATCATGAATCATTAATTGAATCATGAATCATGAATCATGAATGAATCATGAATCAAAAACTCATGAATTGAATCATGAATCATGAATTGAATCATGAATCATGAATTGAGTCATGAATCATTAGTCGAATCATGAATCATGAATCATAAAATGAATCATGAATCATTAGTCGAATCATGAATTATGAATCATAAATTGAATCATGAATCATTAATCGAATCATGAATCATGAATTAAATCATGAATCAAGAATCATGGATTGAATCATGAATCATTAGTCGAATCATGAATCATGAATCATAAATTGAATCATGAATCATTAATCGAATCATGAATCATGAATTGAATCATGAATCATTAGTCGAATCATGAATCATGAATCATAAATTGAATCATAAATCATTAGTCGAATCATGAATCATGAATCATAATTGAATCATGAATCATTAATTGAATCATGAATCATTAATTAAATCATGAATCATGAATCATGAATTGAATCATGAATCAAAAATCATGAATTCAATCATGAATCATGAATTGAATCATGAATTGAGTCATGAATTAAATCATGAATCATGAATTGAATCATGAATCATGAACAATGAATCATGAATTGAATCATGAATCGAATCATGAATCATAAATCATGAATTGAATCATGAATTTTGAATCATGAATCGAATCATGAATCATGAATTGAATCATGAATCATGAATAGAATAATGAATGATGAATTGAATCATGAATCATGAATCATAAATTGAATCATGAATTGAATCATGAATCATGAATTGAATCATGAATCATGAGTCGAATCATGAATCATAAATCATGAATTGAATCATGAATCTTGAATCATGATGTGAATCATGAATCATGAATTGAATCATAAATCATGAATCATGAATCATGAATTGAATCATAAATTATGAATCAATAGATGAATCATGAATAATGAATTGAATCATGAATCATTAATCAAATCATAAATCATGAATTGAATCATGAATCATGAATCGAATCATGAATCATTAGTCGAATCATGAATCTATAAATTAAATCATGAATCATTAGTCGAATCATGAATCATTAATTGAATCATGAATCATTAGTCGAATCATGAATCATGAATCATAAATTGAATCATGAATCATTAATCGAATCATGAATCATGAATTGAATCATGAATCATGATTTGGAATCATGAATCATGATTTGAATCATGAATCACAAATCATGAATTGAATCATGAATCATGAATTGAATCATGAATCATGAATTGAATCATGAATTGAATCATGAATCATGAATTGAATCATAAATCATGAACCATAAATCATGAATTGAATCATAAACCATGAGTCAAATCATGAATCATAAATCATGAATTGAATCATGAATCTTGAATCATGAATTGAATCATGAATCATGAATAGAATAATGAATGATGAATTGAATCATGAATCATAATTCATGAATTGAATCATAAATTGAATCATGATGATCGAATCATGAATCATATTATGAATCATGAATCGAATCAAGAATCATGAATCACAAATCATGAATTGAATTCATGAATTGAATCATGAATCATGAGTCGAATCATGAATCATAAATATCATGAATTGAATCATGAATCTTGAATCATGATGTGAATCATGAGTCAGGAATTGAATCATCAATCATAAATAATAAATTGAATCATAAATTGAATCATGAATTGAATCATGAATTAAATCATGAATCGGATCATGAATCATGAATTGAATCATGAATCATTAATTGAATCATAAATCATGAATCAAATCATGAATCATGAATCATGAAATGAGTCATGAAATGAATCATGAATCGAATCAGGAATCATGAATCATGAATTGAATCATGAATCATGAATCGAATCATGAATCATGAATCGAATCATGAATCATGAATTAAATCATGAAATGAATCATGAATCATGAATTTAATCATGAATTATGTATCGAATAATGAATGGAATCATGAATCGAATCATGATCATGAATTGAATCATAAATCATGAATCATGAATCATGAATTGTAATCATGAATCATGAATCGAATCATGAATCATGAATTGAATCATGATTCGAATCATGAATCAGGAATCGAATCATGAATCATAAATAGAATCATGAATCACAAATCATGAATCATGAATCATAAATAGAATCATGATTCATGAATCATGAATCGAATCATGAATTGAATCTTAAATCATGAATCATAATTGAATCATGAATCATTAATCGAATCATGAATCATAAATTGAATCATGAATCGAATCATGATTGAATCATGAATCATTAATCGAATCATGAATTGAATCATGAATCATGAATGAATCATGAATCGAATCATGAATCATGAATCATGAACTGAATCCTAAATCATGAAATGAATCATGAATTGAATCATGAATCATAAATCATAAATCGGATCATGAATCATGAATTGAATAATGAATTGAATCATGAATTCATGAATTAAATCATGAATCATGAACAATGAATCATGAATTGACTCATGAATCATGAATCATGAATCTGAATCATGATCATGATCGAATCATGATATCAGAATCATGAATCTGAATCATGAATGAATCATGAATATGATCTGAATCAATCGAATCGCATGAATCATGAATTGAATCATGAATCATAAATAGATTAATGAATGATGACATGAATATATCGAATCTATGAACATTGAATCATGAATTGAATCATCTAACAAATCATGAATTGAATCATGAATCATGATTGAATCATGAATCATGAATTGAATCATGAATCATGAATCATGAATTGAATCATGAATCATGAATCATGAATTGAATCATAGAAGCATGAATTGAATCATGAATCATGAGTCGAATCTCATGAATCATAAATTATGAATCTGACATCATGAATCATGAATTGAATCATAACTCATGAATCATGAATCATGAATTGAATCATAAATTATGAATCAATACATGAATCATATGAATCATGATTGAATCTTAAATCGATTAATCAAATCATGAATCATGAATTGAAATCATGAATCATGAATCATGAATCATTAATTGAATCATCGAATCATGAATTGAATCATGAATCATGAATCACAAATTGACATCATAAATCATGATTCATGACTCATGAATTTATGAAATGAATCATGAATCATGAATTAAATCATGAATCATGAATCGAATCATGAATCATTACGTCGAATCATGAATCATTATTCATAAATTAAATCATGAATCATTAGTCGAATCATGAATCATGAATCATAAATTGAATCATGAATCATTAATCGAATATGAATCATGAATTGAATCATGAATCATGATTTGAATCATGAATCACAAATCATGAATTGAATCATGAATCATGAATTGAATCATGAATCATGAATTGAATCATGAATTGAATCATGAATCATGCAATTGAATCATGAATCATGAACCATGAATCATGAATGAATCATGAATCATGAGTCGAATCATGAATCATAATCATGAATTGAATCATGAATCTTGAATCATGAATGAATCATGAATCATGAATAGAATAATGAATATGAATTGAATCATGAATCATAATTCATGAATTGAATCATAAATTGAATCATGATTCGAATCATGAATCATATTATGAATCATGAATCGAATCAAGAATCATGAATCACAAATCATGAATTGAATCATGAATCATGAATCATGAATTGAGATCATGAATCATGAGTCGAATCATGAATCATAAATCATGAATTGAATCATGAATCTTGAATCATGATGTGAATCATGAGTCAGGAATTGAATCAACAATCATAAATAATAAATTGAATCATAAATTGAATCATGAATTGAATCATGATATTAAATCATGAATCGGATCATGAATCATGAATTGAATCATAAACATGAATTGAGCCCATGAATCATGAATCGAATAATGAATCATGAATTGAATCATGAATCATTAATTGAATCACTAAATCATGAATCAAATCATGAATCATGAATTACTGAGTCATGAAATGAATCATGAATCGAATCAGGAATCATGAATCATGAATTGCAATCATGAATCATGAATCATGAATCCATGAATCAATGAATCATGAATTAATTAAATCATGAAATGAATCATGAATCATGAATTTAATCATGAATTATGTATCGAATAATGAATGGAATCATGAATCGAATCATGAATCATGAATTGAATCATAAATCATGAATCATGAATCATGAATTGAATCATGAATCATGAATCGAATCATGAATCATGAATTGAATCATGATTCGAATCATGAATCAGGAATCGAATCATGAATCATAAATAGAATCATGAATTACAAATCATGAATCATGAAATCATAAATAGAATCATGATTCATGAATCGAATCATGAATTGAATCATAAATCATGAATCATGATCATGAATTGAATCATGAATCATAAATTGAATCATGAATCATTAATCGAATCATGAACTCATAAATTGAATCATGAATCGAATCATGAATTGAATCATGAATCATTAATCGAATCATGATTGAATCATGAATCATGAATTGCTAATCATGAATCATGAATCGAATCATGAATCATGAATCATGAACTGAATCCTAAATCATGAATGAATCATGAATTGAATCATGAATCATAAATCATAAATCGGATCATGAATCATGAATTGAATCATAAAACATGAATCGAATCATGAATAATGAATTGAATAATGAATTGAATCATGAATCATGAATTGAATCATGAATCATGAACAATGAATCATGAATTGAATCATGAATCATGAATCATGAATTGAATCATGAATCATGAGTCGAATCATGAATCATAAATCATGAATTGAATCATGAATCTGGAATCATGAATCGAATCATGAATCATGAATTGAATCATGAATCATGAATAGATTAATGAATGATGAATTGAATATGAATCATGAATCATAAATTGAATCATGAATTGAATCACAAATCATGAATTGAATCATGAATCATGAATCATGAATTGAATCATGAATCATGAATTGAATCATGAATCATGAATTGAATCATGAATCATGAATTGAATCAGGAATCATGAGTCGAATCATGAATCATAAATCATGAATTGAATCATGAATCATGAATTGAATCATAAATCATGAATCATGAATCATGAATTGAATCAAATTATGAATCAATACATGAATCATTAATCATGAATTGAATCTTAAATCATTAATCAAATCATGAATCATGAATTGAATCATGAATCATGAATCATGAATCATTAATTGAATCATGAATCATTAATTGAATCATGAATCATGAACAATGAATCATGAATTGAATCATGAATCATGAATCGAATCATGAATCATGAGTCGAATCATGAATCATAAATCATGAATTGAATCATGAATTTTGAATCATGAATCGAATCATGAATCATGAATTGAATCATGAATCATGAATAGAATAATGAATGATGAATTGAATCATGAATCATGAATCATAAATTGAATCATGAATTGAATCATGAATCATGAATTGAATCATGAATCATGAGTCGAATCATGAATCATAAATCATGAATTGAATCATGAATCTTGAATCATGATGTGAATCATGAATCATGAATTGAATCATAAATCATGAATCATGAATCATGAATTGAATCATAAATTATGAATCAATAGATGAATCATGAATAATGAATTGAATCATGAATCATTAATCAAATCATAAATCATGAATTGAATCATGAATCATGAATCGAATCATGAATCATTAGTCGAATCATGAATCATAAATTAAATCATGAATCATTAGTCGAATCATGAATCATTAATTGAATCATGAATCATTAGTCAAATCATGAATCATGAATCATAAATTGAATCATGAATCATTAATCGAATCATGAATCATGAATTGAATCATGAATCATGATTTGAATCATGAATCATGATTTGAATCATGAATCACAAATCATGAATTGAATCATGAATCATGAATTGAATCATGAATCATGAATTGAATCATGAATTGAATCATGAATCATGAATTGAATCATAAATCATGAACCATAAATCATGAATTGAATCATGAATCATGAGTCGAATCATGAATCATAAATCATGAATTGAATCATGAATCTTGAATCATGAATTGAATCATGAATCATGAATAGAATAATGAATGATGAATTGAATCATGAATCATAATTCATGAATTGAATCATAAATTGAATCATGATTCGAATCATGAATCATATTATGAATCATGAATCGAATCAAGAATCATGAATCACAAATCATGAATTGAATTCATGAATTGAATCATGAATCATGAGTCGAATCATGAATCATAAATCATGAATTGAATCATGAATCTTGAATCATGATGTGAATCATGAGTCAGGAATTGAATCATCAATCATAAATAATAAATTGAATCATAAATTGAATCATGAATTGAATCATGAATTAAATCATGAATCGGATCATGAATCATGAATTGAATCATGAATCATTAATTGAATCATAAATCATGAATCAAATCATGAATCATGAATCATGAAATGAGTCATGAAATGAATCATGAATCGAATCAGGAATCATGAATCATGAATTGAATCATGAATCATGAATCGAATCATGAATCATGAATTAAATCATGAAATGAATCATGAATCATGAATTTAATCATGAATTATGTATCGAATAATGAATGGAATCATGAATCGAATCATGAATCATGAATTGAATCATAAATCATGAATCATGAATTGAATCATGAATCATGAATCGAATCATGAATCATGAATTGAATCATGATTCGAATCATGAATCAGGAATCGACTCATGAATCATAAATAGAATCATGAATCACAAATCATGAATCATGAATCATAAATAGAATCATGATTCATGAATCATGAATCGAATCATGAATTGAATCATGAATCATGAATTGAATCATGAATCGAATCATGAATCATGAATCATGAACTGAATCCTAAATCATGAAATGAATCATGAATTGAATCATGAATCATAAATCATAAATCGGATCATGAATCATGAATTGAATCATAAAACATGAATCGAATCATGAATAATGAATTGAATAATGAATTGAATCATGAATCATGAATTAAATCATGAATCATGAACAATGAATCATGAATTGAATCATGAATCATGAATCATGAATTGAATCATGAATCATGAGTCGAATCATGAATCATAAATCATGAATTGAATCATGAATCTTGAATCATGAATCGAATCATGAATCATGAATTGAATCATGAATCATGAATAGATTAATGAATGATGAATTGAATTATGAATCATGAATCATAAATTGAATCATGAATTGAATCACAAATCATGAATTGAATCATGAATCATGAATCATGAATTGAATCATGAATCATGAATTGAATCATGAATCATGAATTGAATCATGAATCATGAATCATGAATTGAATCATGAATCATGAATTGAATCATGAATCATGAGTCGAATCATGAATCATAAATTATGAATTGAATCATGAATCATGAATTGAATCATAAATCATGAATCATGAATCATGAATTGAATCTTAAATCATTAATCAAATCATGAATCATGAATTGAATCATGAATCATGAATCATGAATCATTAATTGAATCATGAATCATGAATTGAATCATGAATCATGAATCATTAATTGAATCATGAATCATAAATTGAATCATAAATCATGAATCATGACTCATGAATTATGAAATGAATCATGAATCATGAATTAAATCATGAATCATGAATCGAATCATGAATCATTAGTCGAATCATGAATCATAATTCATAAATTAAATCATGAATCATTAGTCGAATCATGAATCATGAATCATAAATTGAATCATGAATCATTAATCGAATCATGAATCATGAATTGAATCATGAATCATGATTTGAATCATGAATCACAAATCATGAATTGAATCATGAATCATGAATTGAATCATGAATCATGAATTGAATCATGAATTGAATCATGAATTATGAGTCGAATCATGAATCATAAATCATGAATTGAATCATGAATCTTGAATCATGAATTGAATCATGAATCATGAATAGAATAATGAATGATGAATTGAATCATGAATCATAATTCATGAATTGAATCATAAATTGAATCATGATTCGAATCATGAATCATATTATGAATCATGAATCGAATCAAGAATCATGAATCACAAATCATGAATTGAATCATGAATCATGAATCATGAATTGAATCATGAATCATGAGTCGAATCATGAATCATAAATCATGAATTGAATCATGAATCTTGAATCATGATGTGAATCATTAGTCAGGAATTGAATCAACAATCATAAATAATAAATTGAATCATAAATTGAATCATGAATTGAATCATGAATTAAATCATGAATCGGATCATGAATCATGAATTGAATCATAAAACATGAATTGAGCCATGAATCATGAATCGAATAATGAATCATGAATTGAATCATGAATCATTAATTGAATCATAAATCATGAATCAAATCATGAATCATGAATTATGAAATGAGTCATGAAATGAATCATGAATCGAATCAGGAATCATGAATCATGAATTGAATCATGAATCATGAATCGAATCATGAATCATGAATCGAATCATGAATCATGAATTAAATCATGAAATGAATCATGAATCATGAATTTAATCATGAATTATGTATCGAATAATGAATGGAATCATGAATCGAATCATGAATCATGAATTGAATCATAAATCATGAATCATGAATCATGAATTGAATCATGAATCATGAATCGAATCATGAATCATGAATTGAATCATGATTCGAATCATGAATCAGGAATCGAATCATGAATCATAAATAGAATCATGAATTACAAATCATGAATCATGAATCATAAATAGAATCATGATTCATGAATCATGAATCGAATCATGAATTGAATCTTAAATCATGAATCATAAATTGAATCATGAATCATTAATCGAATCATGAATCATAAATTGAATCATGAATCGAATCATGAATTGAATCATGAATCATTAATCGAATCATGAATTGAATCATGAATCATGAACTGAATCCTAAATCATGAAATGAATCATGAATTGAATCATGAATCATAAATCATAAATCGGATCATGAATCATGAATTGAATCATAAAACATGAATCGAATCATGAATAATGAATTGAATAATGAATTGAATCATGAATCATGAATTGAATCATGAATCATGAACAATGAATCATGAATTGAATCATGAATCATGAATCATGAATTGAATCATGAATCATGAGTCGAATCATGAATCATAAATCATGAATTGAATCATGAATCTTGAATCATGAATCGAATCATGAATCATGAATTGAATCATGAATCATGAATAGATTAATGAATGATGAATTGAATTATGAATCATGAATCATAAATTGAATCATGAATTGAATCACAAATCATGAATTGAATCATGAATCATGAATCATGAATTGAATCATGAATCATGAATTGAATCATGAATCATGAATCATGAATTGAATCATGAATCATGAGTCGAATCATGAATCATAAATCATGAATTGAATCATGAATCATGAATTGAATCATAAATCATGAATCATGAATCATGAATTGAATCATAAATTATGAATCAATACATGAATCATTAATCATGAATTGAATCTTAAATCATTAATCAAATCATGAATCATGAATTGAATCATGAATCATGAATCATGAATCATTAATTGAATCATGAATCATGAATTGAATCATGAATCATGAATTGAATCATGAATCATGAATCATGAATTGAATCATTAATCATGAATCATGAATTGAATCATGAATCATGAATCATGAATTATGAAATGAATCATGTATCATGATTTGAATCATGAATTGAATCATGAATCATGAATTGAATCATGAATCATTAGTCGAATCATGAATCATGAATCATAAATTGAATCATGAATCATGAATCATAAATTGATTCATGAATCATTTATCGAATCATGAATCATGGAACATGATTTGAATCATGAATCACAAATCATGAATTGAATCATGAATCATGAATTGAATCATGAATCATGAATAGATTAATGAATGATGAATTGAATTATGAATCATGAATCATAAATTGAATCATGAATTGAATCACAAATCATGAATTGAATCATGAATCATGAATCATGAATTGAATCATAAATCATGAATCATGAATCATGAATTGAATCATAAATTATGAATCAATACATGAATCATGAATCATGAATTGAATCTTAAATCATTAATCAAATCATGAATCATGAATTGAATCATGAATCATGAATCATTAATTGAATCATGAATCATGAATTGAATCATGAATCATGAATTGAATCATGAATCATGAATCATGAATTGAATCATTAATCATGAATCATGAATTGAATCATGAATCATGAATCATGAATTATGAAATGAATCATGAATCATGATTTGAATCATGAATTGAATCATGAATCATGAATTGAATCATGAATCATTAGTCGAATCATGAATCATGAATCATAAATTGAATCATGAATCATTAGTCGAATCATGAATCATGAATCATTAATCGAATCATGAATCATGGAACATGATTTGAATCATGAATCACAAATCATGAATTGAATCATGAATCATGAATTGAATCATGAATCATGAATTGAATCATGAATCATGAATTGAATCATGAATCATGAACCATGAATCGTGAATTGAATCATGAATCATGAACCATGAATCGTGAATTGAATCATGAATCATGAATCATGAATCATAAATCATGAATTGAATCATGAATTGAATCATGAATCATGAGTCGAATCATGAATCATGAATTGAATCATGAATCATGAGTCGAATCATGAATCATAAATCATGAATTGAATCATGAATCTTGAATCATGAATCGAATCATGAATCATGAATTGAATCATGAATCATGAATAGAATAATGAATGATGAATTGAATCATGAATTGAATCATGATTCGAATCATGTATAATATTATGAATCATGAATAGAATTAAGAATCATGAATTGAATCATGAATCACAAATCATGAATTGAATCATGAATCATGAATCATGAATTGAATCATGAATCATGAGTCATAAATCGGATCATGAATCATGAATTGAATCATCAAACATGAATTGAGACATGAATCATGAATCGAATCATGAATCATGAATCATGAATTGAATCATTTATCATTAATTGAATCATAAATCATGAATCGAATCAGGAATCATGAATCATGAATCGAATCATGAATCATGAATCGATTCATGAATCATGAATTGAATCATGAATCGAATCATGAATCATGAATTGAATCATAAATCATGAATCATGAATCATGAATCATGAATTGAATCATGAATCGAATCATGAATCATGAATTGAATCATGATTCGAATCATGAATCAGGAATCAAATCATGAATCATAAATAGAATCATGAATCACAAATCATGAATCATGAATCATAAATAGAATCATGATTCATGAATCGAATCATGAATCGAATCATAAATCATGAATCATGAATTGAATCATTAATCATTAATCGAATCATGAATCATAAATTGAATCATGAATCGAATCATGAATTGAATCATGAATCATTAATCGAATCATGAATTGAATCATGAATCATGAATTGAATAATGAATTGAATCATGAATCATGAATTGAATCATGAATCATGAACAATGAATCATGAATTGAATCATGAATCATGAATTGAATCATGAATTGGATCATGAATCATGATTCGAATCATGAATCATATCATGAATCATGAATCGAATCAAGAATCATGAATTGAATCATGAATAACAAATCATGAAATGAATCATGAATCATGAATCATGAATTGAATCATAAATCATGAATCATGAATCATGAATTGAATCATAAATTATGAATCAATACATGAATCATGAATAATGAATTGAATCATGAATCATTTATCAAATCATGAATCATGAATTGAATCATGAATCATGAATCATGAATCATGAATCATTAATTGAATCATGAATCATGAATTGAATCATGAATCATGAATCATGAATTGAATCATGAATCATGAATTGAATCATGAATTGAATCATGAATCATGAATCATGAATTGAATCATGAATCATGAATTGAATCATTAATCATGAATCATGAATTGAATCATGAATCATGAATCATGAATTGAATCATGAATCATGAATCATGAATTATGAATTGAATCATGAATCATGAATTAAATCATGAATCATGAATCATGAATCATGAATTATTAATCGAATCATGAATCATGAATCATAAATTGAATCATGAATCATTAGTCGAATCATGAATCATGAATCATAAATTGAATCATGAATCATTAATCGAATCATGAATCATGAATTGAATCATGAATCATGAATCATGATTTGAATCATGAATCACAAATCATGAATTGAATCTTGAATCATGAATTGAATCATGAATCATGAATCGAATCATGAATCATGAATCATGAATTGAATCATGAATCATGAGTCGAATCATGAATCATAAATCATGAATTGAATCATGAATCTTGAATCATGAATCGAATCATGAATTGAATCATGAATCATGAATAGAATAATGAATGATGAATTGAATCATGAATCATGAATCATGAATTGAATGATGAATTGAATCATGAATCATATTATGAATCATGAATAGAATTAAGAATCATGAATTGAATCATGAATCACAAATCATGAATTGAATCATGAATCATGAATTGAATCATGAATCATGAACCATGAATTGAATCATGAGTCGAATCATGACTCATAAATCATGAATTGAATCATGAATCTTGAATCATGATGTGAATCATGAATCAGGAATTGAATCATAAATAATAAATAATAAATTGAATCATAAATTGAATCATGAATTGAATCATGAATTAAATCATGAATCATGAGTCATAAATCGGATCATGAATCATGAATTGAATCATAAAACATGAATTGAGACATGAATCATGAATCGAATCATGAATCATGAATTGAATCATGAATCATGAATTGAATCATAAATCATGAATCAAATCATGAATCATGAATCATAAAATGAGTCTTGAAATGAATCATGAATCGAATCAGGATTCATGAATCATGAATTGAATCATGAATCGAATCATGAATCATGAATCGAATCATGAATCATGAATTGAATCATGAAATGAATCATGAATCATGAATTGAATCATGAATTATGTATCGAATATTGAATTGAATCATGAATCGAATCATGAATCATGAATTGAATCATAAATCATGAATTATGAATCATGAATTGAATCATGAATCATGAATCGAATCATGAATCATGAATTGAATCATGATTTGAATCTTGAATCAGGAATCGAATCATGAATCATAAATAGAATCATGAATCACAAATCATGAATCATGAATCATGAATCGAATCATGAATCAAATCATAAATCATGAATTGAATCATGAATCATTAATCGAATCATGAATCATAAATTGAATCATAAATCGAATCATGAATTGAATCATGAATCATGAATTGAATCATGAATCATGAACCATGAATCATGAATTGAATCATGAATCATGAATTGAATCATGAGTCGAATCATGAATCATAAATCATGAATTGAATCATGAATCTTGAATCATGAATCGAATCATGAATCATGAATTGAATCATGAATCATGAATAGAATAATGAATGATGAATTGAATCATGAATCATGAATCATAAATTGAATCATGAATTGAATCATGATTCGAATCATGAATCATATTATGAATCATGAATAGAATTAAGAATCATGAATTGAATCATGAATCATGAATCATGAATTGAATCATGAATCATGAACCATGAATTGAATCATGAATCATGAGTCGAATCATGACTCATAAATCATGAATTGAATCATGAATCTTGAATCATGATGTGAATCATGAATCAGAAATTGAATCATAAATAATAAATAATAAATTGAATCACAAATTGAATCATGAATTGAATCATGAATTAAATCATGAATCATGAGTCATAAATCGGATCATGAATCATGAATTGAATCATAAAACATGAATTGAGACATGAATCATGAATCGAATCATGAATCATGAATCATGAATTGAATCATGAATCATGAATTGAATCATAAATCATGAATCAAATCATGAATCATGAATCATGAAATGAGTCTTGAAATGAATCATGAATCGAATCAGGATTCATGAATCATGAATTGATTCATGAATCATGAATCGAATCATGAATCATGAATCGAATCATGAATCATGAATTGAATCAAGAAATGAATCATGAATCATGAATTTAATCATGAATTATGTATCGAATAATGAATTAAATCATGAATCGACTCATGAATCATGAATCATGAATTGAATCATAAATCATGAATTGAGCCATGAATCATGAATCGAATAATGAATCATGAATTGAATCATGAATCATTAATTGAATCATAAATCATGAATCAAATCATGAATCATGAATTATGAAATGAGTCATGAAATGAATCATGAATCGAATCAGGAATCATGAATCATGAATTGAATCATGAATCATGAATCATGAATCGAATCATGAATCATGAATTAAATCATGAAATGAATCATGAATCATGAATTTAATCATGAATTATGTATCGAATAATGAATGGAATCATGAATCGAATCATGAATCATGAATTGAATCATAAATCATGAATCATGAATCATGAATTGAATCATGAATCATGAATCGAATCATGAATCATGAATTGAATCATGATTCGAATCATGAATCAGGAATCGAATCATGAATCATAAATAGAATCATGAATTACAAATCATGAATCATGAATCATAAATAGAATCATGATTCATGAATCATGAATCGAATCATGAATTGAATCTTAAATCATGAATCATAAATTGAATCATGAATCATTAATCGAATCATGAATCATAAATTGAATCATGAATCGAATCATGAATTGAATCATGAATCATTAATCGAATCATGAATTGAATCATGAATCATGAATTGAATCATGAATCATGAATCGAATCATGAATCATGAATCATGAACTGAATCCTAAATCATGAAATGAATCATGAATTGAATCATGAATCATAAATCATAAATCGGATCATGAATCATGAATTGAATCATAAAACATGAATCGAATCATGAATAATGAATTGAATAATGAATTGAATCATGAATCATGAATTGAATCATGAATCATGAACAATGAATCATGAATTGAATCATGAATCATGAATCATGAATTGAATCATGAATCATGAGTCGAATCATGAATCATAAATCATGAATTGAATCATGAATCTTGAATCATGAATCGAATCATGAATCATGAATTGAATCATGAATCATGAATAGATTAATGAATGATGAATTGAATTATGAATCATGAATCATAAATTGAATCATGAATTGAATCACAAATCATGAATTGAATCATGAATCATGAATCATGAATTGAATCATGAATCATGAATTGAATCATGAATCATGAATCATGAATTGAATCATGAATCATGAATTGAATCATGAATCATGAGTCGAATCATGAATCATAAATCATGAATTGAATCATGAATCATGAATTGAATCATAAATCATGAATCATGAATCATGAATTGAATCATAAATTATGAATCAATACATGAATCATTAATCATGAATTGAATCTTAAATCATTAATCAAATCATGAATCATGAATTGAATCATGAATCATGAATCATGAATCATTAATTGAATCATGAATCATGAATTGAATCATGAATCATGAACAATGAATCATGAATTGAATCATGAATCATGAATCGAATCATGAATCATGAGTCGAATCATGAATCATAAATCATGAATTGAATCATGAATTTTGAATCATGAATCGAATCATGAATCATGAATTGAATCATGAATCATGAATAGAATAATGAATGATGAATTGAATCATGAATCATGAATCATAAATTGAATCATGAATTGAATCATGAATTGAATCATGAATCATGAGTCGAATCATGAATCATAAATCATGAATTGAATCATGAATCTTGAATCATGATGTGAATCATGAATCATGAATTGAATCATAAATCATGAATCATGAATCATGAATTGAATCATAAATTATGAATCAATAGATGAATCATGAATAATGAATTGAATCATGAATCATTAATCAAATCATAAATCATGAATTGAATCATGAATCATGAATCGAATCATGAATCATTAGTCGAATCATGAATCATAAATTAAATCATGAATCATTAGTCGAATCATGAATCATTAATTGAATCATGAATCATTAGTCAAATCATGAATCATGAATCATAAATTGAATCATGAATCATTAATCGAATCATGAATCATGAATTGAATCATGAATCATGATTTGAATCATGAATCATGATTTGAATCATGAATCACAAATCATGAATTGAATCATGAATCATGAATTGAATCATGAATCATGAATTGAATCATGAATCATGAATTGAATCATAAATCATGAACCATAAATCATGAATTGAATCATGAATCATGAGTCGAATCATGAATCATAAATCATGAATTGAATCATGAATCTTGAATCATGAATTGAATCATGAATCATGAATAGAATAATGAATGATGAATTGAATCATGAATCATAATTCATGAATTGAATCATAAATTGAATCATGATTCGAATCATGAATCATATTATGAATCATGAATCGAATCAAGAATCATGAATCACAAATCATGAATTGAATTCATGAATTGAATCATGAATCATGAGTCGAATCATGAATCATAAATCATGAATTGAATCATGAATCTTGAATCATGATGTGAATCATGAGTCAGGAATTGAATCATCAATCATAAATAATAAATTGAATCATATATTGAATCATGAATTGAATCATGAATTAAATCATGAATCGGATCATGAATCATGAATTGAATCATGAATCATTAATTGAATCATAAATCATGAATCAAATCATGAATCATGAATCATGAAATGAGTCATGAAATGAATCATGAATCGAATCAGGAATCATGAATCATGAATTGAATCATGAATCATGAATCGAATCATGAATCATGAATCGAATCATGAATCATGAATTAAATCATGAAATGAATCATGAATCATGAATTTAATCATGAATTATGTATCGAATAATGAATGGAATCATGAATCGAATCATGAATCATGAATTGAATCATAAATCATGAATCATGAATCATGAATTGAATCATGAATCATGAATTGAATCATGAATCATGAATTGAATCATGATTCGAATCATGAATCAGGAATCGACTCATGAATCATAAATAGAATCATGAATCACAAATCATGAATCATGAATCATAAATAGAATCATGATTCATGAATCATGAATCGAATCATGAATTGAATCATGAATCATGAATTGAATCATGAATCGAATCATGAATCATGAATCATGAACTGAATCCTAAATCATGAAATGAATCATGAATTGAATCATGAATCATAAATCATAAATCGGATCATGAATCATGAATTGAATCATAAAACATGAATCGAATCATGAATAATGAATTGAATAATGAATTGAATCATGAATCATGAATTAAATCATGAATCATGAACAATGAATCATGAATTGAATCATGAATCATGAATCATGAATTGAATCATGAATCATGAGTCGAATCATGAATCATAAATCATGAATTGAATCATGAATCTTGAATCATGAATCGAATCATGAATCATGAATTGAATCATGAATCATGAATAGATTAATGAATGATGAATTGAATTATGAATCATGAATCATAAATTGAATCATGAATTGAATCACAAATCATGAATTGAATCATGAATCATGAATCATGAATTGAATCATGAATCATGAATTGAATCATGAATCATGAATCATGAATTGAATCATGAATCATGAATTGAATCATGAATCATGAGTCGAATCATGAATCATAAATTATGAATTGAATCATGAATCATGAATTGAATCATAAATCATGAATCATGAATCATGAATTGAATCTTAAATCATTAATCAAATCATGAATCATGAATTGAATCATGAATCATGAATCATGAATCATTAATTGAATCATGAATTGAATCATGAATCATGAATCATTAATTGAATCATGAATCATAAATTGAATCATAAATCATGAATCATGACTCATGAATTATGAAATGAATCATGAATCATGAATTAAATCATGAATCATGAATCGAATCATGAATCATTAGTCGAATCATGAATCATAATTCATAAATTAAATCATGAATCATTAGTCGAATCATGAATCATGAATCATAAATTGAATCATGAATCATTAATCGAATCATGAATCATGAATTGAATCATGAATCATGATTTGAATCATGAATCACAAATCATGAATTGAATCACAAATCATGAATTGAATCATGAATCATGAATTGAATCATGAATCATGAATTGAATCATGAATTGAATCATGAATCATGAATTGAATCATGAATCATGAACCATGAATCATGAATTGAATCATGAATCATGAATTGAATCATGAATCATAAATCATGAATTGAATCATGAATCTTGAATCATGAATTGAATCATGAATCATGAATAGAATAATGAATGATGAATTGAATCATGAATCATAATTCATGAATTGAATCATAAATTGAATCATGATTCGAATCATGAATCATATTATGAATCATGAATCGAATCAAGAATCATGAATCACAAATCATGAATTGAATCATGAATCATAAATCATGAATTGAATCATGAATCTTGAATCATGATGTGAATCATGAGTCAGGAATTGAATCAACAATCATAAATAATAAATTGAATCATAAATTGAATCATGAATTGAATCATGAATTAAATCATGAATCGGATCATGAATCATGAATTGAATCATAAAACATGAATTGAGCCATGAATCATAAATCGAATAATGAATCATGAATTGAATCATGAATCATTAATTGAATCATAAATCATGAATCAAATCATGAATCATGAATTATGAAATGAGTCATGAAATGAATCATGAATCGAATCAGGAATCATGAATCATGAATTGAATCATGAATCATGAATCGAATCATGAATCATGAATCGAATCATGAATCATGAATTAAATCATGAAATGAATCATGAATCATGAATTTAATCATGAATTATGTATCGAATAATGAATGGAATCATGAATCGAATCATGAATCATGAATTGAATCATAAATCATGAATCATGAATCATGAATTGAATCATGAATCATGAATCGAATCATGAATCATGAATTGAATCATGATTCGAATCATGAATCAGGAATCGAATCATGAATCATAAATAGAATCATGAATTACAAATCATGAATCATGAATCATAAATAGAATCATGATTCATGAATCATGAATCGAATCATGAATTGAATCTTAAATCATGAATCATAAATTGAATCATGAATCATTAATCGAATCATGAATCATAAATTGAATCATGAATCGAATCATGAATTGAATCATGAATCATTAATCGAATCATGAATTGAATCATGAATCATGAATTGAATCATGAATCATGAATCGAATCATGAATCATGAATCATGAACTGAATCCTAAATCATGAAATGAATCATGAATTGAATCATGAATCATAAATCATAAATCGGATCATGAATCATGAATTGAATCATAAAACATGAATCGAATCATGAATAATGAATTGAATAATGAATTGAATCATGAATCATGAATTGAATCATGAATCATGAACAATGAATCATGAATTGAATCATGAATCATGAATCATGAATTGAATCATGAATCATGAGTCGAATCATGAATCATAAATCATGAATTGAATCATGAATCTTGAATCATGAATCGAATCATGAATCATAAATTGAATCATGAATTGAATCACAAATCATGAATTGAATCATGAATCATGAATCATGAATTGAATCATGAATCATGAATTGAATCATGAATCATGAATCATGAATTGAATCATGAATCATGAGTCGAATCATGAATCATAAATCATGAATTGAATCATGAATCATGAATTGAATCATAAATCATGAATCATGAATCATGAATTGAATCATAAATTATGAATCAATACATGAATCATTAATCATGAATTGAATCTTAAATCATTATTCAAATCATGAATCATGAATTGAATCATGAATCATGAATCATGAATCATTAATTGAATCATGAATCATGAATTGAATCATGAATCATGAATTGAATCATGAATCATGAATCATGAATTGAATCATTAATCATGAATCATGAATTGAATCATGAATCATGAATCATGAATTATGAAATGAATCATGTATCATGATTTGAATCATGAATTGAATCATGAATCATGAATTGAATCATGAATCATTAGTCGAATCATGAATCATAAATTGAATCATGAATCATAGTCGAATCATGAATCATGAATCATAAATTGATTCATGAATCATTAATCGAATCATGAATCATGGAACATGATTTGAATCATGAATCACAAATCATGAATTGAATCATGAATCATGAATTGAATCATGAATAGATTAATGAATGATGAATTGAATTATGAATCATGAATCATAAATTGAATCATGAATTGAATCACAAATCATGAATTGAATCATGAATCATGAATCATGAATTGAATCATAAATCATGAATCATGAATCATGAATTGAATCATAAATTATGAATCAATACATGAATCATGAATCATGAATTGAATTCTTAAATCATTAATCAAATCATGAATCATGAATTGAATCATGAATCATGAATCATTAATTGAATCATGAATCATGAATTGAATCATGAATCATGAATTGAATCATGAATCATGAATCATGAATTGAATCATTAATCATGAATCATGAATTGAATCATGAATCATGAATCATGAATTATGAAATGAATCATGAATCATGATTTGAATCATGAATTGAATCATGAATCATGAATTGAATCATGAATCATTAGTCGAATCATGAATCATGAATCATAAATTGAATCATGAATCATTAGTCGAATCATGAATCATGAATCATTAATCGAATCATGAATCATGGAACATGATTTGAATCATGAATCACAAATCATGAATTGAATCATGAATCATGAATTGAATCATGAATCATGAATTGAATCATGAATCATGAATTGAATCATGAATCATGAATTGAATCATGAATCATGAATTGAATCATGAATCATGAACCATGAATCGTGAATTGAATCATGAATCATGAACCATGAATCGTGAATTGAATCATGAATCATAAATCATGAATTGAATCATGAATTGAATCATGAATCATGAGTCGAATCATGAATCATGAATTGAATCATGAATCATGAGTCGAATCATGAATCATAAATCATGAATTGAATCATGAATCTTGAATCATGAATCGAATCATGAATCATGAATTGAATCATGAATCATGAATAGATTAATGAATGATGAATTGAATTATGAATCATGAATCATAAATTGAATCATGAATTGAATCACAAATCATGAATTGAATCATGAATCATGAATCATGAATTGAATCATGAATCATGAATTGAATCATGAATCATGAATCATGAATTGAATCATGAATCATGAATTGAATCATGAATCATGAGTCGAATCATGAATCATAAATCATGAATTGAATCATGAATCATGAATTGAATCATAAATCATGAATCATGAATCATGAATTGAATCATAAATTATGAATCAATACATGAATCATTAATCATGAATTGAATCTTAAATCATTAATCAAATCATGAATCATGAATTGAATCATGAATCATGAATCATGAATCATTAATTGAATCATGAATCATGAATTGAATCATGAATCATGAACAATGAATCATGAATTGAATCATGAATCATGAATCGAATCATGAATCATGAGTCGAATCATGAATCATAAATCATGAATTGAATCATGAATTTTGAATCATGAATCGAATCATGAATCATGAATTGAATCATGAATCATGAATAGAATAATGAATGATGAATTGAATCATGAATCATAAATTGAATCATGAATTGAATCATGAATCATGAATTGAATCATGAATCATGAATTGAATCATGAATCATGAGTCGAATCATGAATCATAAATCATGAATTGAATCATGAATCTTGAATCATGATGTGAATCATGAATCATGAATTGAATCATAAATCATGAATCATGAATCATGAATTGAATCATAAATTATGAATCAATAGATGAATCATGAATAATGAATTGAATCATGAATCATTAATCAAATCATAAATCATGAATTGAATCATGAATCATGAATCGAATCATGAATCATTAGTCGAATCATGAATCATAAATTAAATCATGAATCATTAGTCGAATCATGAATCATTAATTGAATCATGAATCATTAGTCAAATCATGAATCATGAATCATAAATTGAATCATGAATCATTAATCGAATCATGAATCATGAATTGAATCATGAATCATGATTTGAATCATGAATCATGATTTGAATCATGAATCACAAATCATGAATTGAATCATGAATCATGAATTGAATCATGAATTGAATCATGAATCATTAATTGAATCATAAATCATGAACCATAAATCATGAATTGAATCATGAATCATGAGTCGAATCATGAATCATAAATCATGAATTGAATCATGAATCTTGAATCATGAATCGAATCATGAATCATGAATTGAATCATGAATCATGAATAGATTAATGAATGATGAATTGAATTATGAATCATGAATCATAAATTGAATCATGAATTGAATCACAAATCATGAATTGAATCATGAATCATGAATCATGAATTGAATCATGAATCATGAATTGAATCATGAATCATGAATCATGAATTGAATCATGAATCATGAATTGAATCATGAATCATGAGTCGAATCATGAATCATAAATCATGAATTGAATCATGAATCATGAATTGAATCATAAATCATGAATCATGAATCATGAATTGAATCATAAATTATGAATCAATACATGAATCATTAATCATGAATTGAATCTTAAATCATTAATCAAATCATGAATCATGAATTGAATCATGAATCATGAATCATGAATCATTAATTGAATCATGAATCATGAATTGAATCATGAATCATGAACAATGAATCATGAATTGAATCATGAATCATGAATCGAATCATGAATCATGAGTCGAATCATGAATCATAAATCATGAATTGAATCATGAATTTTGAATCATGAATCGAATCATGAATCATGAATTGAATCATGAATCATGAATAGAATAATGAATGATGAATTGAATCATGAATCATAAATTGAATCATGAATTGAATCATGAATCATGAATTGAATCATGAATCATGAATTGAATCATGAATCATGAGTCGAATCATGAATCATAAATCATGAATTGAATCATGAATCTTGAATCATGATGTGAATCATGAATCATGAATTGAATCATAAATCATGAATCATGAATCATGAATTGAATCATAAATTATGAATCAATAGATGAATCATGAATAATGAATTGAATCATGAATCATTAATCAAATCATAAATCATGAATTGAATCATGAATCATGAATCGAATCATGAATCATTAGTCGAATCATGAATCATAAATTAAATCATGAATCATTAGTCGAATCATGAATCATTAATTGAATCATGAATCATTAGTCAAATCATGAATCATGAATCATAAATTGAATCATGAATCATTAATCGAATCATGAATCATGAATTGAATCATGAATCATGATTTGAATCATGAATCATGATTTGAATCATGAATCACAAATCATGAATTGAATCATGAATCATGAATTGAATCATGAATTGAATCATGAATCATTAATTGAATCATAAATCATGAACCATAAATCATGAATTGAATCATGAATCATGAGTCGAATCATGAATCATAAATCATGAATTGAATCATGAATCTTGAATCATGAATTGAATCATGAATCATGAATAGAATAATGAATGATGAATTGAATCATGAATCATAATTCATGAATTGAATCATAAATTGAATCATGATTCGAATCATGAATCATATTATGAATCATGAATCGAATCAAGAATCATGAATCACAAATCATGAATTGAATTCATGAATTGAA
>NW_027447587.1:0-28762 GCF_038048845.1 Mixophyes fleayi | reverse complement strand
AATCATGAATCATGAATTGAATCATGAATCATGAATCATGACTTATGAATTGAATCATGAATCATGAATCATAAATCGAATCATGAATCATGAATCGAATCATGAATCATGAATCATGAATCATGAATTGAATCATGAATCATGAATTGAATCATGAATCATGAATCGAATCATGAATCATGAATCATGAATTGAATCATGAATCATGAATCATAAATTGAATCATGAATCATGAATCGAATCATGAATCGTGAATCATGAATCGAATCATGAATCATGAATCATGAATTGAATCATGAATCATGAATCATGAATCATGAATCATAAATTGAATCATGAGTTGAATCAGGATTCGAATCATGAATTGAATTATGAATCATGAATTGAATCATGAATCATGAATCTTGAATCATGAATCATGAATTGAATCATGAATCATGAATTGAATCATGAATCATGAATCATGAATCATGAATCATGAATCATGAATTGAATCATGAATCATGAATCATGAATCGAATCATGAATCATGAATTGAATCATGAATCATGAATCATGAATTGAATCATGAATCATGAATCATGAATCATGAATCATGAATCGAATCATGAATCATGAATCATGAATCATGAATCATGAATTGAATCATGAATCATGAATCATAAATGGAATCATGAATCATGAATCATGAATTGAATCATGAATCATGAATCATGAATCATGAATCATGAATCATGAATCATGAATTATGAATCTTAAATCGATTCATGAATCATGAATCATGAATCGAATCATAAATCATGAATCGAATCATGAATCATGAATCATGAATTGAATCATGAATCATAAATCATGAATCGAATCATGAATCATGAATCATGAATCATGAATCATGAATTGAATCATGAATCATGAATCATGAATTGAATCATGAATCGAATCATAAATCATGAATTGAATCATGAATCATGAATCATAAATTGAATCATGAATCATGAATTGAATCATGAATCATGAATCATGAATCGAATCATGAATCATGAATTGAATCATGAATCATGAATCATGAATCGAATCATGAATCATGAATCATGAATCATGAATCATGAATCATGAATCATGAATCGAATCATGAATCATGAATTGAATCATGAATCGAATCATGAATCATGAATTGAATCATGAATCATGAATCATAAATTGAATCATGAATCATGAATTGAATCATGAATCATGAATCATGAATTGAATCATGAGTCATGAATCTTGAATTGAATCATGAATTAAATTATGAATCATGAATCAAGAATTGAATCATGAATCATGAATCATGAATCATAAATTGAATCATGAATCATGAATCATGAATTGAATCATGAATTAAATCATGAATCATGAATCATGAATTTAATCGTGAATTAAATCATGAATCATGAATCATGAATTGAATCATGAATCATGAATTGAATCATGAACCATGAATCGAATAATGAATCATGAATTGAATCATGAATCGAATCATGAATCATGAATCATGAATTGTATCATGAATCATGAATCGAATCATGAATCTTGAATCATGATTTGAATCATGAATCATGAATCATGAATCATGAATTGAATAATGAATCATGAATCATGAGTCAAGAATCATGAATCGAATCATGAATCATGAATCATGAATCATGAATTGAATCATGAATCATGAATCATGAATTGAATCATGAATCATGAATCATGAATCATGAATTGAATCATGAATTATGAATCATGAATCATGAAATTGAATCATGAATCATGAATCATGTATTGAATCATGAATCATGAATCATGAATCATGAATCATGACTCATGAATTGAATCATGAATCATGAATCATGAATCGAATCATAAATCATGAATCAAGAATCATGAATCGAATCATGAATCATGAATCTAATCATAAATCATGAATCATGAATCGAATCATAAATCATGAATCGAATCATGAATCATGAATCAAGAATCATGAATCAAATCATGAATCATGAATCGAATCATAAATCACGAATCATGAATTGAATCATGAATCCTGAATCATGAATCATGAATCATGAATCATGAATTGAATCAAGAATCATGAATCATGAATCGAATCATAAATCATGAATCGAATCATGAATCATGAATCAAGAATCATGAATCGAATCATGAATCATGAATCGAATCATGAATCATGAATTGAATCATGAATCCTGAATCATGAATCATGAATCATGAATCATGAATTGAATCAAGAATCAAGAAACATGAATCGAATCATGAGTCATGAATCATGAATCATGAATCGAATCATGAATCATGAATCGAATCATGAATCATGAATCGAATCATGAATCATGAATCGAATCATGAATCATGAATCATGAATTGAATCATGAATCATGAATCATGAATCATGATTCGAATCATGAATCATGAATCATGAATCATGAATCATGAATTGAATCATGAATCATGAATCATGAATCATGAATCATGAATTGAATCATGAATCATGAATTGAATCATTAATCATGAATTGAATCATGAATCATGAATTATGAATTGAATCATGAATCATGAATCATGAATCATGAATTGAATCATGAATCATGAATCATAAATCGAATCATAAATCATGAATCAAGAATCATGAATCGAATCATGAATCATGAATCGAATCATGAATCAAATCATGAATTGAATCATGAATCATGAATCATGAATCATAAAACGAATCATGAATCATGAAATCATGAATCATGAATCATGAATCATGAATCATGAATTGAATCATGAATCATGAATCATGAATCGAATCATGAATCATGAATTGAATCATGAATCATGAATCATGAATTGAATCATGAATCATGAATCATGAATCATGAATCATGAATCGAATCATGAATCATGAATCATGAATCATGAATTGAATCATGAATCATGAATCATGAATTGAATCATGAATCATGAATCATGAATTGAATCATGAATTATGAATCATGAATCATGAATTGAATCATGAATCATGAATCATGTATTGAATCATGAATCATGAATCATGAATCATGAATCATGACTCATGAATTGAATCATGAATCATGAATCATGAATCGAATCATAAATCATGAATCAAGAATCATGAATCGAATCATGAATCATGAATCTAATCATAAATCATGAATCATGAATCGAATCATAAATCATGAATCGAATCATGAATCATGAATCAAGAATCATGAATCAAATCATGAATCATGAATCGAATCATAAATCACGAATCATGAATTGAATCATGAATCCTGAATCATGAATCATGAATCATGAATCATGAATTGAATCAAGAATCATGAATCATGAATCGAATCATAAATCATGAATCGAATCATGAATCATGAATCAAGAATCATGAATCGAATCATGAATCATGAATCGAATCATGAATCATGAATTGAATCATGAATCCTGAATCATGAATCATGAATCATGAATCATGAATTGAATCAAGAATCAAGAAACATGAATCGAATCATGAGTCATGAATCATGAATCATGAATCGAATCATGAATCATGAATCGAATCATGAATCATGAATCGAATCATGAATCATGAATCGAATCATGAATCATGAATCATGAATTGAATCATGAATCATGAATCATGAATCATGATTCGAATCATGAATCATGAATCATGAATCATGAATCATGAATTGAATCATGAATCATGAATCATGAATCATGAATCATGAATTGAATCATGAATCATGAATTGAATCATTAATCATGAATTGAATCATGAATCATGAATTATGAATTGAATCATGAATCATGAATCATGAATCATGAATTGAATCATGAATCATGAATCATAAATCGAATCATAAATCATGAATCAAGAATCATGAATCGAATCATGAATCATGAATCGAATCATGAATCAAATCATGAATTGAATCATGAATCATGAATCATGAATCATAAAACGAATCATGAATCATGAATCATGAATCATGAATCATGAATCATGAATCATGAATTGAATCATGAATCATGAATCATGAATCGAATCATGAATCATGAATTGAATCATGAATCATGAATCATGAATTGAATCATGAATCATGAATCATGAATCATGAATCATGAATCGAATCATGAATCATGAATCATGAATCATGAATCATGAATTGAATCATGAATCATGAATCATAAATGGAATCATGAATCATGAATCATGAATTGAATCATGAATCATGAATCATGAATCATGAATCATGAATCATGAATTATGAATCTTAAATCGATTCATGAATCATGAATCATGAATCGAATCATAAATCATGAATCGAATCATGAATCATGAATCATGAATTGAATCATGAATCATAAATCATGAATCGAATCATGAATCATGAATCATGAATCATGAATCATGAATTGAATCATGAATCATGAATCATGAATTGAATCATGAATCGAATCATAAATCATGAATTGAATCATGAATCATGAATCATAAATTGAATCATGAATCATGAATTGAATCATGAATCATGAATCATGAATCGAATCATGAATCATGAATCATGAATCATGAATCATGAATCATGAATCGAATCATGAATCATGAATTGAATCATGAATCGAATCATGAATCATGAATTGAATCATGAATCATGAATCATAAATTGAATCATGAATCATGAATTGAATCATGAATCATGAATCATGAATTGAATCATGAGTCATGAATCTTGAATTGAATCATGAATTAAATTATGAATCATGAATCAAGAATTGAATCATGAATCATGAATCATGAATCATAAATTGAATCATGAATCATGAATCATGAATTGAATCATGAATTAAATCATGAATCATGAATCATGAATTTAATCGTGAATTAAATCATGAATCATGAATCATGAATTGAATCATGAATCATGAATTGAATCATGAACCATGAATCGAATAATGAATCATGAATTGAATCATGAATCGAATCATGAATCATGAATCATGAATTGTATCATGAATCATGAATCGAATCATGAATCTTGAATCATGATTTGAATCATGAATCATGAATCATGAATCATGAATTGAATAATGAATCATGAATCATGAGTCAAGAATCATGAATCGAATCATGAATCATGAATCATGAATCATGAATTGAATCATGAATCATGAATCATGAATTGAATCATGAATCATGAATCATGAATTGAATCATGAATTATGAATCATGAATCATGAATTGAATCATGAATCATGAATCATGAATTGAATCATGAATCATGAATCATAAATCATAAATCATGAATCGAATCATGAATCATGAATCATGAATCATGAATCATAATTTGAATCATAAATCATAAATCATGAATTGAATCATGAATCATGAATCATGAATCATGAATTGAATCATGAATCATGAATCATGAATTGAATCATGAATCATGAATTGAATCATGAATCATGAATCATGAATTGAATCATGAATCATGAATCATAAATTGAAACATGAATCATGAATTGAATCATGAATCATGAATCATGAATTGAATCATGAGTCATGAATCTTGAATTGAATCATGAATTAAATTATGAATCATGAATCAAGAATTGAATCATGAATCATGAATCATGAATTGAATCATGAGTCATGAATCTTGAATTGAATCATGAATAAAATTATGAATCATGAATCAAGAATTAAATCATGAACCATGAATCAAATCATGAATCATGAATTGAATCATGAATCGAATCATGAATTGAATCATGAATCGAATCATGAATCATGAATCATGAATTGTATCATGAATCATGAATCGAATCATGAATCTTGAATCATGAATTGAATCATGAATCATGAATCATGAATCATGAATTGAATAATGAATCATGAATAATGAATCGAATCATGAATCATGAGTCAAGAATCATGAATCGAATCATAAATCATGAATCATGAATCATAAATCATGAATCATGAATCATGAATTGAATCATGAATCATGAATCATGAATTGAATCATGAATCATGAATCATGAATTGAATCATGAATCATGAATCATGAATTGAATCATGAATCATGAATCATGAATCATGAATCATGAATTGAATCATGAATCATGAATCTTGAATTATGAATTGAATCATGAATCATGAATTGAATCATGAATCATGAATCATGAATCATGAATCATGAATCATGAATTATGAATCTTAAATCGAATCATGAATCATGAATCATGAATCAAATCATAAATCATGAATCATGAATCATGAATCGAATCATGAATCATGAGTCAAGAATCATGAATCGAATCATGAATCATGAATCATGAATCATGAATCATGAATCATGAATTGAATCATGAATCATGAATCATGAATTGAATCATGAATCATGAATCATGAATCATGAATCATGAATTGAATCATGAATCATGAATCATGAATTGAATCATGAATCATGAATCTTGAATTATGAATTATGAATTGAATCATGAATCATGAATTGAATCATGAATCATGAATCATGAATCATGAATCATGAATCATGAATTATGAATCTTAAATCGAATCATGAATCATGAATCGAATCATAAATCATGAATCGAATCATGAATCATGAATCATGAATTGAATCATGAATCATAAATCATGAATCATGAATCATGAATCATAAATCATGAATCATGAATCGAATCATGAATCATGAATCATGAATCGTGAATCATGAATCATAAATTGAATCATGAATCATGAATTGAATCATAAATCATGAATCATGAATCATGAATCATGAATCATGAATCATAAATCGAATCATGAATCATGAATCATGAATCGAATCATGAATCATGAATCATGAATTGAATCATGAATCATGAATCATGAAATATGAATTGAATCATCAATCATGAATCATGAATTGAATCATGAATCTTGAATCATGAATCATGAATTGAATCATGAATCATAAATCATGAATTGAATCATGAATCATGAATCATGAATCATGAATCATGAATCATAAATCGAATCATGAATCATGAATTGAATCATGAATCGAATCATGAATCATGAATCATGAATTGAATCATGAATCATGAATTGAATCATGAATCATGAATCGAATCATGAATCATGAATCATGAATTAAACAATGAATCATGAATCATGAGTCATGAATCATGAATTAAATAATGAATCATGAATCATGAGTCATGAGTCATGAATCATGAATCGAATCATGAATCATGAATCATGAATTGAATAATGAATCATGAATCATGAGTCATGAATCATGAATCATGAATTGAATCATGAATCATGAATCGAATCATGAATAATGAATTGAATCATGAATCGAATCATGAATCATGAATTGAATCATGAATCATGAATCGAATCATGAATCTTGAATCATGAATCGAATCATGAATCTTGAATCATGAATTGAATCATGAATCGAATCATGAATCATGAATGGAATCATGAATCATGAATCATGAATCATGAATTGAATCATGAATCATGAATCATGAATCATGAATTGAATCATGAATCATGAATCATGAATCGAATCATGAATCATGAATCAAGAATCATGAATTGAATCATGAATCATGAATCGAATCATGAATTGAATCATGAATCATGAATCATGAATCATGAATCATGAATTGAATAATGAATCATGAAACATGAATCGAATCATGAAACATGAATCGAATCATGAATCATGAATTGAATAATGAATCATGAAACATGAATCGAATCATGAAACATGAATCGAATCATGAATCATGAGTAAAAAATCATGAATCGAATGATGAATCATGAATTGAATCATGAATCATGAATCATGAATCATGAATTGAATCATGAATCATGAATCATGAATCATGAATCATGAATCATGAATTATGAATCTTAAATCGAATCATGAATCATGAATCGAATCATAAATCATGAATCGAATCATGAATCATGAATCATGAATTGAATCATGAATCATAAATCATGAATCATGAATCGAATCATGAATCATGAATCATGAATCGTGAATCATGAATCATAAATTGAATCATGAATCATGAATTGAATCATAAATCATGAATCATGAATCATGAATCATGAATCATGAATCATGAATCATAAATCGAATCATGAATCATGAATCATGAATCGAATCATGAATCATGAATCATGAATTGAATCATGAATCATGAATCATGAAATATGAATTGAATCATCAATCATGAATCATGAATTGAATCATGAATCTTGAATCATGAATCATGAATTGAATCATGAATCATAAATCATGAATTGAATCATGAATCATGAATCATGAATCATGAATCATGAATCATAAATCGAATCATGAATCATGAATTGAATCATGAATCGAATCATGAATCATGAATCATGAATTGAATCATGAATCATGAATTGAATCATGAATCATGAATCGAATCATGAATCATGAATCATGAATTAAACAATGAATCATGAATCATGAGTCATGAATCATGAATTAAATAATGAATCATGAATCATGAGTCATGAGTCATGAATCATGAATCGAATCATGAATCATGAATCATGAATTGAATAATGAATCATGAATCATGAGTCATGAATCATGAATCATGAATTGAATCATGAATCATGAATCGAATCATGAATAATGAATTGAATCATGAATCGAATCATGAATCATGAATTGAATCATGAATCATGAATCGAATCATGAATCTTGAATCATGAATCGAATCATGAATCTTGAATCATGAATTGAATCATGAATCGAATCATGAATCATGAATTGAATCATGAATCATGAATCATGAATCATGAATTGAATCATGAATCATGAATCATGAATCATGAATTGAATCATGAATCATGAATCATGAATCGAATCATGAATCATGAATCAAGAATCATGAATTGAATCATGAATCATGAATCGAATCATGAATTGAATCATGAATCATGAATCATGAATCATGAATCATGAATTGAATAATGAATCATGAAACATGAATCGAATCATGAAACATGAATCGAATCATGAATCATGAATTGAATAATGAATCATGAAACATGAATCGAATCATGAAACATGAATCGAATCATGAATCATGAGTAAAAAATCATGAATCGAATGATGAATCATGAATTGAATCATGAATCATGAATCATGAATTATGAATTGAATCATGAATCATGAATCATGTATTGAATCATGAATCATGAATCATGAATCATGATTCATGAATTGAATCATAAATCATGAATCATGAATCAAGAATCATAAATCGAATCATGAATCATGAATCAAATCATGAATCATGAATCATGAATTGAATCATAAATCACAAATCATGAATCGAATCATGAATCATGAATCATGAATCATGAATCATAATTTGAATCATAAATCATAAATCATGAATTGAATCATGAATCATGAATCATGAATTGAATCATGAATCATGAATCATGAATCATGAATTGAATCATGAATCATGAATCATGAATTGAATCATGAATCATGAATCGAATCATGAATCATGAATCAAGAATCATGAATTGAATCATGAATCATGAATCGAATCATGAATCTTGAATCATGAATTGAATCATGAATCATGAATTGAATAATGAATCATGAAACATGAATCGAATCATGAATCATGAGTAAAAAATTATGAATCGAATGATGAATCATGAATTGAATCATGAATCATGAATCATGAATTATGAATTGAATCATGAATCATGAATCATGTATTGAATCATGAATCATGAATCATGAATTGAATCATAAATCATGAATCATGAATCGAATCATGAATCATGAATCGAATCATGAATCATGAATCATGAATTGAATCATAAATCATAAATCATGAATCGAATCATGAATCATGAATCATGAATCATGAATCATGAATTGAATCATGAATCATAAATCATGAATTGAATCATGAATCATGAATCATGAATTAAATCATGAATCATGAATCATGAATTGAATCATGAATCATGAATCATGAATCATGAATCATGAATTGAATCATGAATCATGAATCATGAATCATGAATTGAATCATGAATCATGAATCATGAATCATGAATCATGAATCATGAATTATGAATCTTAAATCGAATCATGAATCATGAATCGAATCATAAATCATGAATCGAATCATGAATCATGAATCATGAATTGAATCATGAATCATAAATCATGAATCATGAATCGAATCATGAATCATGAATCATGAATCGTGAATCATGAATCATAAATTGAATCATGAATCATGAATTGAATCATAAATCATGAATCATGAATCATGAATCATGAATCATGAATCATGAATCATAAATCGAATCATGAATCATGAATCATGAATCGAATCATGAATCATGAATCATGAATTGAATCATGAATCATGAATCATGAAATATGAATTGAATCATCAATCATGAATCATGAATTGAATCATGAATCTTGAATCATGAATCATGAATTGAATCATGAATCATAAATCATGAATTGAATCATGAATCATGAATCATGAATCATGAATCATAAATCGAATCATGAATCATGAATTGAATCATGAATCGAATCATGAATCATGAATCATGAATTGAATCATGAATCATGAATTGAATCATGAATCATGAATCGAATCATGAATCATGAATCATGAATTAAACAATGAATCATGAATCATGAGTCATGAATCATGAATTAAATAATGAATCATGAATCATGAGTCATGAGTCATGAATCATGAATCGAATCATGAATCATGAATCATGAATTGAATAATGAATCATGAATCATGAGTCATGAATCATGAATCATGAATTGAATCATGAATCATGAATCGAATCATGAATAATGAATTGAATCATGAATCGAATCATGAATCATGAATTGAATCATGAATCATGAATCGAATCATGAATCTTGAATCATGAATCGAATCATGAATCTTGAATCATGAATTGAATCATGAATCGAATCATGAATCATGAATTGAATCATGAATCATGAATCATGAATCATGAATTGAATCATGAATCATGAATCATGAATCATGAATTGAATCATGAATCATGAATCATGAATCGAATCATGAATCATGAATCAAGAATCATGAATTGAATCATGAATCATGAATCGAATCATGAATTGAATCATGAATCATGAATCATGAATCATGAATCATGAATTGAATAATGAATCATGAAACATGAATCGAATCATGAAACATGAATCGAATCATGAATCATGAATTGAATAATGAATCATGAAACATGAATCGAATCATGAAACATGAATCGAATCATGAATCATGAGTAAAAAATCATGAATCGAATGATGAATCATGAATTGAATCATGAATCATGAATCATGAATTATGAATTGAATCATGAATCATGAATCATGTATTGAATCATGAATCATGAATCATGAATCATGATTCATGAATTGAATCATAAATCATGAATCATGAATCAAGAATCATAAATCGAATCATGAATCATGAATCAAATCATGAATCATGAATCATGAATTGAATCATAAATCACAAATCATGAATCGAATCATGAATCATGAATCATGAATCATGAATCATAATTTGAATCATAAATCATAAATCATGAATTGAATCATGAATCATGAATCATGAATTGAATCATGAATCATGAATCATGAATCATGAATTGAATCATGAATCATGAATCATGAATTGAATCATGAATCATGAATCGAATCATGAATCATGAATCAAGAATCATGAATTGAATCATGAATCATGAATCGAATCATGAATCTTGAATCATGAATTGAATCATGAATCATGAATTGAATAATGAATCATGAAACATGAATCGAATCATGAATCATGAGTAAAAAATTATGAATCGAATGATGAATCATGAATTGAATCATGAATCATGAATCATGAATTATGAATTGAATCATGAATCATGAATCATGTATTGAATCATGAATCATGAATCATGAATTGAATCATAAATCATGAATCATGAATCGAATCATGAATCATGAATCGAATCATGAATCATGAATCATGAATTGAATCATAAATCATAAATCATGAATCGAATCATGAATCATGAATCATGAATCATGAATCATGAATTGAATCATGAATCATAAATCATGAATTGAATCATGAATCATGAATCATGAATTAAATCATGAATCATGAATCATGAATTGAATCATGAATCATGAATCATGAATCATGAATCATGAATTGAATCATGAATCATGAATCATGAATTGAATCATGAATCGAATCATGAATCATGAATTGAATCATGAATCATGAATCATGAATTGAAACATGAATCATGAATTGATTCATGAATCATGAATCATGAATCATGAATTGAATCATGAATCATGAATCATGAATTGAATCATGAATCATGAATCATGAATTGAATCATGAATCATGAATCTTGAATTATGAATTATGAATTGAATCATGAATCATGAATTGAATCATGAATCATGAATCATGAATCATGAATTGAATCATGAATCATGAATTGAATAATGAATCATGAAACATGAATCGAATCATGAATCATGAGTAAAAAATTATGAATCGAATGATGAATCATGAATTGAATCATGAATCATGAATCATGAATTATGAATTGAATCATGAATCATGAATCATGTATTGAATCATGAATCATGAATCATGAATTGAATCATAAATCATGAATCATGAATCGAATCATGAATCATGAATCGAATCATGAATCATGAATCATGAATTGAATCATAAATCATAAATCATGAATCGAATCATGAATCATGAATCATGAATCATGAATTGAATCATGAATCATAAATCATGAATTGAATCATGAATCATGAATCATGAATCATGAATTAAATCATGAATCATGAATCATGAATTGAATCATGAATCATGAATCATGAATCATGAATCATGAATTGAATCATGAATCATGAATCATGAATTGAATCATGAATCGAATCATGAATCATGAATTGAATCATGAATCATGAATTGAATCATGAATCATGAATCATGAATTGAAACATGAATCATGAATTGATTCATGAATCATGAATCATGAATCATGAATTGAATCATGAATCATGAATCATGAATTGAATCATGAATCATGAATCATGAATCATGAATTGAATCATGAATCATGAATCTTGAATTATGAATTATGAATTGAATCATGAATCATGAATTGAATCATGAATCATGAATCATGAATCATGAATCATGAATTATGAATCTTAAATCGAATCATGAATCATGAATCGAATCATAAATCATGAATCATGAATCATGAATTGAATAATGAATTATGAATCATGAATCGAATCATGAATCATGAGTCAAGAATCATGAATCGAATCATAAATCATGAATCATGAATCATGAATCATGAATCATGAATTGAATCATGAATCATTAATCATGAATTGAATCATGAATCATGAATTGAATCATGAATTGAATCATGAATCATGAATTGAATCATGAATCATGAATCTTGAATTATGAATTATGAATTGAATCATGAATCATGAATTGAATCATGAATCATGAATCATGAATCATGAATCATGAATCTTAAATCGAATCATGAATCATGAATCATGAATCAAATCATAAATCATGAATCGAATCATGAATCATGAATCATGAATTGAATCATGAATCATGAATCTTGAATTATGAATTATGAATTGAATCATGAATCATGAATTGAATCATGAATCAGGAATCATGAATCATGAATCATGAATCATGAATTATGAATCTTAAATCGAATCATGAATCATGAATCGAATCATAAATCATGAATCATGAATCATGAATTGAATAATGAATCATGAATCATGAATCGAATCATGAATCATGAGTCAAGAATCATGAATCGAATCATGAATCATGAATCATGAATCATGAATCATGAATCATGAATTGAATCATGAATCATTAATCATGAATTGAATCATGAATTGAATCATGAATCATGAATCATGAATTGAATCATGAATCATGAATCATGAATCATGAATCATGAATCATGAATCATGAATTATGAATCTTAAATCGAATCATGAATCATGAATCATGAATCAAATCATAAATCATGAATCGAATCATGAATCATGAATCATGAATTGAATCATGAATCATGAATCATAAATCATGAATCATGAATCGAATCATGAATCATGAAATCGTGAATCATGAATCATAAATTGAATCATGAATCATGAATTGAATCATAAATCATGAATCATGAATCATGAATCATGAATCATAAATCAAATCATGAATCATGAATCATGAATGGAATCATGAATCATGAATCATGAATCATGAATTGAATCATGAATCATGAATCATGAAATATGAATTAAATCATCAATCATGAATCATGAATTTAATCATGAATCTTGAATCATGAATCATGAATCATGAATTGAATCATGAATCATGAATTGAATCATGAATCATGAATCATGAATCATAAATCGAATCATGAATCATGAATTGAATCATGAATCGAATCATGAATCATGAATTGAATCATGAATCATGAATCATGAATTGAATCATGAATCATGAATCGAATCATGAATCATGAATTAAATCATGAATCATGAATCATGAATCATGAATCATGAATTGAATCATGAATAATGAATTGAATCATGAATCGAATCATGAATCATGAATTGAATCATGAATCAAGAATCGAATCATGAATCTTGAATCATGAATTGAATCATGAATCGAATCATGAATCATGAATTGAATCATGAATCATGAATCATGAATCATGAATCATGAATTGAACCATGAATCATGAATCATGAATCGAATCATGAATCATGAATCGAATCATGAATCATGAATCGAATCATGAATCTTGAATCATGAATTGAATCATGAATCATGAATCATGAATCATGAATTGAATCATGAATCATGAATCATGAATCATGAATCATGAATCATGAATCATGAATTATGAATCTTAAATCGAATCATGAATCATGAATCGAATCATGAATCATGAATCGAATCATAAATCATGAATCAAGAATCATGAATTGAATAATGAATCATGAATCATGAATCGAATCATGAATCATGAGTCAAGAATCATGAATCGAATCATGAATCATGAATCATGAATCATGAATCATGAATCATGAATTGAATCATGAATCATGAATCATGAATTGAATCATGAATCATGAATTGAATCATGAATTGAATCATGAATCATGAATCATGAATTGAATCATGAATCATGAATCTTGAATTATGAATTATGAATTGAATCATGAATCATGAATTGAATCATGAATCATGAATCATGAATCATGAATCATGAATCATGAATTATGAATCTTAAATCGAATCATGAATCATGAATCATGAATCAAATCATAAATCATGAATCGAATCATGAATCATGAATCATGAATCATGAATTATGAATCTTAAATCGAATCATGAATCATATATCATGAATCAAATCATAAATCATGAATCGAATCATGAATCATGAATTGAATCATGAATCATAAATCATGAATCATGAATCGAATCATGAATCATGAATCATGAATCGTGAATCATGAATCATAAATTGAATCATGAATCATGAATTGAATCATAAATCATGAATCATGAATCATGAATCATGAATCATAAATCAAATCATGAATCATGAATCATGAATCGAATCATGAATCATGAATCATGAATCATGAATTGAATCATGAATCATGAATCATGAAATATGAATTGAATCATCAATCATGAATCATGAATTTAATCATGAATCTTGAATCATGAATCATGAATCATGAATTGAATCATGAATCATGAATCATGAATTGAATCATGAATCATGAATCATGAATCATGAATCATAAATCGAATCATGAATCATGAATTGAATCATGAATCGAATCATGAATCATGAATCATGAATTGAATCATGAATCATGAATCATGAATTGAATCATGAATCATGAATCGAATCATGAATCATGAATCATGAATTGAATCATGAATCATGAATCATGAATCATGAATCATGAATCATGAATTGAATCATGAATCATGAATCGGATCATGAATAATGAATTGAATCATGAATCGAATCATGAATCATGAATCATGAATTGAATCATGAATCATGAATCGAATCATGAATCTTGAATCATGAATTGAATCATGAATCGAATCATGAATCATGAATTGAATCATGAATCATGAATCATGAATCATGAATCATGAATTGAATCATGAATCATGAATCGAATCATAAATCATGAATCGAATCATGAATCATGAATCGAATCATGAATCTTGAATCATGAATTGAATCATGAATCATGAATCATGAATCATGAATTGAATCATGAATCATGAATCATGAATCATGAATCATGAATCATGAATCGAATCATGAATCGAATCATGAATCATGAATTGAATCATGAATCATGAATCATGAATCATGAATTGAATCATGAATCATGAATCGAATCATAAATCATGAATCGAATCATGAATCATGAATCGAATCATGAATCTTGAATCATGAATTGAATCATGAATCATGAATCATAAATCATGAATCGAATCATGAATCATGAATCATGAATTGAATCATGAATCATGAATCATAAATCATGAATCATGAATCGAATCATGAATCATGAATCGTGAATCATGAATCATAAATTGAATCATGAATCATGAATTGAATCATAAATCATGAATCATGAATCATGAATCATGAATCATAAATCAAATCATGAATCATGAATCATGAATGGAATCATGAATCATGAATCATGAATCATGAATTGAATCATGAATCATGAATCATGAAATATGAATTAAATCATCAATCATGAATCATGAATTTAATCATGAATCTTGAATCATGAATCATGAATCATGAATTGAATCATGAATCATGAATTGAATCATGAATCATGAATCATGAATCATAAATCGAATCATGAATCATGAATTGAATCATGAATCGAATCATGAATCATGAATTGAATCATGAATCATGAATCATGAATTGAATCATGAATCATGAATCGAATCATGAATCATGAATTAAATCATGAATCATGAATCATGAATCATGAATCATGAATTGAATCATGAATAATGAATTGAATCATGAATCGAATCATGAATCATGAATTGAATCATGAATCAAGAATCGAATCATGAATCTTGAATCATGAATTGAATCATGAATCGAATCATGAATCATGAATTGAATCATGAATCATGAATCATGAATCATGAATCATGAATTGAACCATGAATCATGAATCATGAATCGAATCATGAATCATGAATCGAATCATGAATCATGAATCGAATCATGAATCTTGAATCATGAATTGAATCATGAATCATGAATCATGAATCATGAATTGAATCATGAATCATGAATCATGAATCATGAATCATGAATCATGAATCATGAATTATGAATCTTAAATCGAATCATGAATCATGAATCGAATCATAAATCATGAATCAAGAATCATGAATTGAATAATGAATCATGAATCATGAATCGAATCATGAATCATGAGTCAAGAATCATGAATCGAATCATGAATCATGAATCATGAATCATGAATCATGAATCATGAATTGAATCATGAATCATGAATCATGAATTGAATCATGAATCATGAATTGAATCATGAATTGAATCATGAATCATGAATCATGAATTGAATCATGAATCATGAATCTTGAATTATGAATTATGAATTGAATCATGAATCATGAATTGAATCATGAATCATGAATCATGAATCATGAATCATGAATCATGAATTATGAATCTTAAATCGAATCATGAATCATGAATCATGAATCAAATCATAAATCATGAATCGAATCATGAATCATGAATCATGAATCATGAATTATGAATCTTAAATCGAATCATGAATCATATATCATGAATCAAATCATAAATCATGAATCGAATCATGAATCATGAATTGAATCATGAATCATAAATCATGAATCATGAATCGAATCATGAATCATGAATCATGAATCGTGAATCATGAATCATAAATTGAATCATGAATCATGAATTGAATCATAAATCATGAATCATGAATCATGAATCATGAATCATAAATCAAATCATGAATCATGAATCATGAATCGAATCATGAATCATGAATCATGAATTGAATCATGAATCATGAATCATGAAATATGAATTGAATCATCAATCATGAATCATGAATTTAATCATGAATCTTGAATCATGAATCATGAATCATGAATTGAATCATGAATCATGAATCATGAATTGAATCATGAATCATGAATCATGAATCATGAATCATAAATCGAATCATGAATCATGAATTGAATCATGAATCGAATCATGAATCATGAATCATGAATTGAATCATGAATCATGAATCATGAATTGAATCATGAATCATGAATCGAATCATGAATCATGAATCATGAATTGAATCATGAATCATGAATCATGAATCATGAATCTATGAATCATGAATTGAATCATGAATCATGAATCGGATCATGAATAATGAATTGAATCATGAATCGAATCATGAATCATGAATCATGAATTGAATCATGAATCATGAATCGAATCATGAATCTTGAATCATGAATTGAATCATGAATCGAATCATGAATCATGAATTGAATCATGAATCATGAATCATGAATCATGAATCATGAATTGAATCATGAATCATGAATCGAATCATAAATCATGAATCGAATCATGAATCATGAATCGAATCATGAATCTTGAATCATGAATTGAATCATGAATCATGAATCATGAATCATGAATTGAATCATGAATCATGAATCATGAATCATGAATCATGAATCATGAATCGAATCATGAATCGAATCATGAATCATGAATTGAATCATGAATCATGAATCATGAATCATGAATTGAATCATGAATCATGAATCATGAATCGAATCATGAATCATGAATCAAGAATCATGAATCTAATCATGAATCATGAATCGAATCATGAATCATGAATCATGAATCATGAATCATGAATCATGAATTGAATCATGAATCATGAATCATGAATTGAATCATAAATCATGAATCATGAATCATAATTCATGAATTATGAATCTTAAATCGAATCATGAATCATTAATCATGAATCATGAATTATGAATCTTAAATCGAATCATGAATCATGAATCATGAATCGAATCATAAATCATGAATCATGAATCATAATTCATGAATTATGAATCTTAAATCGAATCATGAATCATTAATCATGAATCATGAATTATGAATCTTAAATCGAATCATGAATCATGAAATATGAATCGAATCATAAATCATGAATCGAATCATGAATCATGAATCATGAATTGAATCATGAATCATAAATCATGAATCATGAATCGAATCATGAATCATGAATCATGAATCGTGAATCATGAATCATAAATTGAATCATGAATCATGAATTGAATCATAAATCATGAATCATGAATCATGAATCATGAATCATGAATCATGAATCATAAATTGAATCATGAATCATGAATCGAATCATGAATCATGAATCATGAATCATGAATTGAATCATGAATCATGAATCATGAATCATGAATTGAATCATGAATCATGAATCATGAATTGAATCATGAATCATGAATCATGAATCATGAATCATAAATCGAATCATGAATCATGAATTGAATCATGAATCGAATCATGAATCATGAATCATGAATTGAATCATGAATCATGAATTGAATCATGAATCATGAATCATGAATTGAATCATAAATCATGAATCGAATCATGAATCATGAATCATGAATTGAATCATGAATCATGAATCATGAATCATGAATCATGAATAATGAATTGAATCATGAATCGAATCATGAATAATGAATTGAATCATGAATCGAATCATGAATCATGAATCATGAATTGTATCATGAATCATGAATCGAATCATGAATCTTGAATCATGAATTGAATCATGAATCGAATCATGAATCATGAATTGAATCATGAATCATGAATCATGAATCATGAATTGAATCATGAATCATGAATCATGAATCATGAATTGAATCATGAATCATGAATCATGAATCGAATCATGAATCATGAATCAAGAATCATGAATTGAATCATGAATCATGAATCGAATCATGAATCTTGAATCATGAATTGAATCATGAATCATGAATCAGGAATCATGAATTGAATAATGAATCATGAATCGAATCATGAATCATGAGTAAAAAATCATGAATCGAATGATGAATCATGAATTGAATCATGAATCATGAATCATGAATTATGAATTGAATCATGAATCATGAATCATGTATTGAATAATGAATCATGAATCATGAATTGAATCATAAATCATGAATCATGAATCGAATCATGAATCATGAATCAAGAAATATAAATCGAATATTGAATCATGAATCGAATCATGAATCATGAATCATGAATCATGAATTGAATCATAAATCATGAATCATGAATCATGAATTGAATCATGAATCATGAATCACGAAATATGAATTGAATCATGAATCATGAATCATGAATCATGAATTGAATCATGAATCTTGAATCATGAATCATGAATTGAATCATGAATCATGAATCATGAATTGAATCATGAATCATGAATCATGAATTGAATCATGAATCATGAATCATAAATCATGAATCATAAATCGAATAATGAATCATGAATTGAATCATGAATCGAATCATGAATAATGAATTGAATCATGAATCGAATCATGAGACATGAATCATGAATTGTATCATGAATCATGAATCGAATCATGATCTTGAATCATGAATTGAATCATGAATCGAATCATGAATCATGAATTGAATCATGAATCATGAATCATGAATCATGAATTGAATCATGAATCATGAATCATGAATTGAATCATGAATCATGAATTGAATCATGAATCATGAATCATGAATCGAATCATGAATCATGAATCAAGAATCATGAATTGAATCATGAATCATGAATCGAATCATGAATCTTGAATCATGAATTGAATCATGAATCATGAATCAGGAATCATGAATTGAATAATGAATCATGAATCGAATCATGAATCATGAGTAAAAAATCATGAATCGAATGATGAATCATGAATTGAATAATGAATCATGAATCGAATCATGAATCATGAGTAAAAAATCATGAATCGAATGATGAATCATGAATTGAATCATGAATCATGAATCATGAATTATGAATTGAATCATGAATCATGAATCATGTATTGAATAATGAATCATGAATCTGAATCATGAATCATGAATTGAATCATAAATCATGAATCATGAATCGAATCATGAATCATGAATCAAGAAATATAAATCGAATCATGAATTATGAATAGAATCATGAATCATGAATCATGAATCATGAATTGAATCATAAATCATGAATCATGAATCATGAATTGAATCATGAATCATGAATCATGAAATATGAATTGAATCATGAATCATGAATCATGAATCATGAATTGAATCATGAATCTTGAATCATGAATCATGAATCATGAATTGAATCATGAATCATGAATCATGAATTGAATCATGAATCATGAATCATGAATTGAATCATGAATCATGAATCATGAATCATAAATCATGAATCATAAATCGAATAATGAATCATGAATTGAATCATGAATCGAATCATGAATCATGAATTGAATCATGAATCATGAATCATGAATTGAATCATGAATCATGAATCGAATCATGAATCATGAATCATGAATTGAATCATGAATCATGAATCATGAATCATGAATCATGAATCATGAATTGAATCATGAATCATGAATCGAATCATGAATAATGAATTGTATCATGAATCATGAATCGAATCATGAATTGTATCATGAATCATGAATCGAATCATGAATCTTGAATCATGAATTGAATCATGAATCGAATCATGAATCATGAATTGAATAATGAATCATGAATCATGAATCATGAATTGAATCATGAATCATGAATCATGAATCATGAATTGAATCAGGAATCATGAATCATGAATCGAATCATGAATCATGAATCAAGAATCATGAATTGAATCATGAATCATGAATCGAATCATGAATCTTGAATCATGAATTGAATCATGAATCATGAATCATGAATCATGAATCATGAATCATGAATCGAATCATGAATTGAATCATGAATCATGAATCATGAATCATGAATCATGAATTGAATCATGAATCATGAATCATGAATCGAATCATGAATCAAGAATCAAGAATCATGAATCGAATCATGAATCATGAATCGAAACATGAATCATGAATTATGAATCATGAATCATGAATTGAATCATGAATCATGAATCATGAATTGAATCATAAATCATGAATCATGAATCATAATTCATGAATTATGAATCTTAATCGAATCATGAATCATTAATCATGAATCATGAATTATGAATCTTAAATCGAATCATTAATCATGAATCATGAATCGAATCATAAATCATGAATCGAATCATGAATCATGAATCATGAATTGAATCATGAATGATAAATCATGAATCATGAATCGAATCATGAATCATGAATCATGAATCGTGAATCATGAATCATAAATTGAATCATGAATCATGAATTGAATCATAAATCATGAATCATGAATCATGAATCATGAATCATAAATCATGAATCATAAATCGAATCATGAATCATGAATCATGAATCGAATCATGAATCATGAATCATGAATCATGAATTGAATCATGAATCATGAAATATGAATTCAATCATCAATCATGAATCATGAATTGAATCATGAATCTTGAATCATGAATCATGAATCATGAATTGAATCATGAATCATGAATCATGAATTGAATCATGAATCATGAATCATGAATCATGAATCATAAATCGAATCATGAATCATGAATTGAATCATGAATCGAATCATGAATCATGAATCATGAATTGAATCATGAATCATGAATCATGAATTGAATCATGAATCATGAATCATGAATTGAATCATGAATCATGAATCGAATCATGAATCATGAATCATGAATTGAATCATGAATCATGAATCATGAATCATGAATCATGAATTGAATCATGAATCATGAATCGAATCATGAATCATGAATCATGAAATCATGAATTGAATCATGAATCATGAATCGAATCATGGAATCATGAATCGAATCATGAATCTTGAATCATGAATTGAATCATGAATCGAATCATGAATCATGAATTGAATCATGAATCATGAATCATGAATCATGAATTGAATCATGAATCATGAATCATGAATCATGAATTGAATCATGAATCATGAATCATGAATCGAATCATGAATCATGAATCAAGAATCATGAATTGAATCATGAATCATGAATCGAATCATGAATCTTGAATCATGAATTGAATCATGAATCATGAATCATGAATTGAATAATGAATCATGAAACATGAATCTAATCATGAATCATGAGTAAAAAATCATGAATCGAATGATGAATCATGAATTGAATCATGAATCATGAATCATGAATTATGAATTGAATCATGAATCATGAATCATGTATTGAATCATGAATCATGAATCATGAATCATGAATCATGAATTGAATCATAAATCATGAATCATGAATCGAATCATGAATCATGAATCAAGATTCATAAATCGAATCATGAATCATGAATCGAATCATGAATCATGAATCATGAATTGAATCATAATCATGAATCATGAATCATGAATTGGATCATGAATCATGAATCATGAAATATGAAATGAATCATGAATCATGAATTGAATCATGAATCATAAATCATGAATTATAAATCGAATCATGAATCATGAATTGAATCATGAATCGAATCATGAATCATGAATCATGAATTGAATCATGAATCATGAATCATGGAATTGAATCATGAATCATGAATCGAATCATGAATCATGAATCATGAATCATGAATCATGAATCATGAATTATGAATCTTAAATCGAATCATGAATCATGAATCATGAATCATGAATTGAATAATGAATCATTAATCATGAATCGAATCATGAATCATGAGTCAAGAATCATGAATCATGAATTGAATCATGAATCATGAATCATGAATCATAAATCATGAATCATAAATCGAATAATGAATCATGAATTGAATCATGAATCGAATCATGAATCATGAATTGAATCATGAATCATGAATTGAATCATGAATCATGAATCATGAATCATGAATCATGAATCATGAATTGAATCATGAATCATGAATCGAATCATGAATAATGAATTGAATCATGAATCGAATCATGAATCATGAATCATGAATTGTATCATGAATCATGAATCGAATCATGAATCCTGAATCATGAATTGAATCATGAATCGAATCATGAATCATGAATTGAATCATGAATCATGAATCATGAATCATGAATTGAATCATGAATCATGAATCATGAATCATGAATTGAATCATGAATCATGAATCATGAATCGAATCATGAATCATGAATCAAGAATCATGAATTGAATCATGAATCATGAATCGAATCATGAATCTTGAATCATGAATTGAATCATGAATCATGAATCATGAATCATGAATTGAATCATGAATCATGAATCATGAATCGAATCATGAATCAAGAATCATGAATCGAATCATGAATCATGAATCATGAATCATGAATCATGAATCATGAATTGAATCATTAATCATGAATCATGAATTATGAATCATGAATCATGAATCATGAATCGAATCATAAATTGAATCATGAATCATGAATCATGAATCATGAATCATGAATTGAATCATGAATCATGAATCATGAATCGAATCATGAATCAAGAATCATGATCGAATCATGAATCATGAATCGAATCATGAATCAAGAATCATGAATTGAATCATGAATCATGAATCATGAATCATGAATCATGAATCATGAATCATGAATTGAATCATGAATCATGAATCATGAATCGAATCATGAATCAAGAATCAAGAATCATGAATCGAATCCTGAATCATGAATCGAATCATAAATCATGAATCATGAATCATGAATCATGAATCATGAATTGAATCATGAATCATGAATCATGAATTGAATCATAAATCATGAATCATGAATCATAATTCATGAATTATGAATCTTAAATCGAATCATGAATCATGAATCGAATCATAAATCATGAATCGAATCATGAATCATGAATCATGAATTGAATCATGAATCATAAATCATGAATCATGAATCGAATCATGAATCATGAATCATGAATCGTGAATCATGAATCATAAATTGAATCATGAATCATGAATTGAATCATAAATCATGAATCATGAATCATGAATCATGAATCATAAATCATGAATCATAAATCGAATCATGAATCATGAATCGAATCATGAATCATGAATCATGAATTGAATCATGAATCATGAATCTTGAATCATGAATCATGAATCATGAATTGAATCATGAATCATGAATCATGAATTGAATCATGAATCATAAATCATGAATCATGAATCATGAATCATAAATCGAATCATGAATCATGAATTGAATCATGAATCGAATCATGAATCATGAATCATGAATTGAATCATGAATCATGAATCATGAATCATGAATCATGAATTGAATCATGAATCATGAATCGAATCATGAATAATGAATTGAATCATGAATCGAATCATGAATCATGAATCATGAATTGTATCATGAATCATGAATCGAATCATGAATCTTGAATCATGAATTGAATCATGAATCGAATCATGAATCATGAATTGAATCATGAATCATGAATCATGAATCATGAATTGAATCATGAATCATGAATCATGAATCATGAATTGAATCATGAATCATGAATTATGAATCGAATCATGAATCATGAATCAAGAATCATGAATTGAATCATGAATCATGAATCGAATCATGAATCTTGAATCATGAATTGAATCATGAATCATGAATCATGAATCATGAATTGAATAATGAATCATGAAACATGAATCGAATCATGAATCATGAGTAAAAAATCATGAATCGAATGATGAATCATGAATTGAATCATGAATCATGAATCATGAATTATGAATTGAATCATGAATCATGAATCATGTATTGAATCATGAATCATGAATCATGAATCATGAATTGAATCATAAATCATGAATCATGAATCGAATCATGAGTCATGAATCAAGATTCATAAATCGAATCATGAATCATGAATCGAATCATGAATCATGAATCATGAATTGAATCATAAATCATGAATCATGAATCATGAATTGAATCATGAATCATGAAATATGAAATGAATCATGAATCATGAATCATGAATTGAATCATGAATCATAAATCATGAATCATACATCGAATCATGAATCATGAATTGAATCATGAATCGAATCATGAATCATGAATCATGAATTGAATCATGAATCATGAATCATGAATTGAATCATGAATCATGAATCGAATCATGAATCATGAATCATGAATCATGAATCATGAATCATGAATCATGAATTATGAATCTTAAATCGAATCATGAATCATGAATCATGAATCGAATCATAAATCATGAATCATGAATCATGAATTGAATAATGAATCATTAATCATGAATCGAATCATGAATCATGAGTCAAGAATCATGAATCATGAATTGAATCATGAATCATGAATCATGAATCATAAATCATGAATCATAAATCGAATAATGAATCATGAATTGAATCATGAATCGAATCATGAATCATGAATTGAATCATGAATCATGAATTGAATCATGAATCATGAATCATGAATCATGAATCATGAATCATGAATTGAATCATGAATCATGAATCGAATCATGAATAATGAATTGAATCATGAATCGAATCATGAATCATGAATTGTATCATGAATCATGAATCGAATCATGAATCCTGAATCATGAATTGAATCATGAATCATGAATCATGAAATATGAATTCAATCATCAATCATGAATCATGAATTGAATCATGAATCTTGAATCATGAATCATGAATCATGAATTGAATCATGAATCATGAATCATGAATTGAATCATGAATCATGAATCATGAATCATGAATCATAAATCGAATCATGAATCATGAATTGAATCATGAATCGAATCATGAATCATGAATCATGAATTGAATCATGAATCATGAATCATGAATTGAATCATGAATCATGAATCATGAATTGAATCATGAATCATGAATCGAATCATGAATCATGAATCATGAATTGAATCATGAATCATGAATCATGAATCATGAATCATGAATCATGAATTGAATCATGAATCATGAATCGAATCATGAATCATGAATCATGAATCATGAATCATGAATTGAATCATGAATCATGAATCGAATCATGAATCATGAATCGAATCATGAATCTTGAATCATGAATTGAATCATGAATCGAATCATGAATCATGAATTGAATCATGAATCATGAATCATGAATCATGAATTGAATCATGAATCATGAATCATGAATCATGAATTGAATCATGAATCATGAATCATGAATCGAATCATGAATCATGAATCAAGAATCATGAATTGAATCATGAATCATGAATCGAATCATGAATCTTGAATCATGAATTGAATCATGAATCATGAATCATGAATTGAATAATGAATCATGAAACATGAATCTAATCATGAATCATGAGTAAAAAATCATGAATCGAATGATGAATCATGAATATAATCATGAATCATGAATCATGAATTATGAATTGAATCATGAATCATGAATCATGTATTGAATCATGAATCATGAATCATGAATCATGAATCATGAATTGAATCATAAATCATGAATCATGAATCGAATCATGAATCATGAATCAAGATTCATAAATCGAATCATGAATCATGAATCGAATCATGAATCATGAATCATGAATTGAATCATAAATCATGAATCATGAATCATGAAATATGAAATGAAATCATGAATCATGAATTGAATCATGAATCATAAATCATGAATTATAAATCGAATCATGAATCATGAATTGAATCATGAATCGAATCATGAATCATGAATCATGAATTGAATCATGAATCATGAATCATGAATTGAATCATGAATCATGAATCGAATCATGAATCATGAATCATGAATCATGAATCATGAATTATGAATCTTAAATCGAATCATGAATCATGAATCATGAATCATGAATTGAATAATGAATCATTAATCATGAATCGAATCATGAATCATGAGTCAAGAATCATGAATCATGAATTGAATCATGAATCATGAATCATGAATCATAAATCATGAATCATAAAATCGAAATAATGAATCATGAATTGAATCATGAATCGAATCATGAATCATGAATTGAATCATGAATCATGAATTGAATCATGAATCATGAATCATGAATCA
>NW_027447586.1:0-28766 GCF_038048845.1 Mixophyes fleayi | reverse complement strand
TTAATTGTGGGCAATGTTAGAAATGTCATGAGAAACAAGAATTATGTCAAAGGATTGATGTAAGTCATTGTTTCCAAGAGAAAGGGAGACAGGAGTGTAAAAAAGCGTTGTTTTTGGATGGCAATGAAGAAATGACTATGTTTTGCAATTTCTCTTGCTCAGAAAGACTTAGAAAGTTGATAATTGTGGGCAATGTTAAAAATGTCATGAGAAACAAGAATTATGTAAAAGGATTGATGTACGTCATTGTTTCCAAGAGAAAGGGAGACAGGAGTGTAAAAAAGCGTTGTTTTTGGACGGCAATGAAGAAATGACTATGCTTCGCGATTTCTCTTGCTCAGAAAGACTTAGAAATTTGATAATTGTGAGCAATGTTAGAAATGTCATGAGAAACAAGAATTATGTAAAAGGATTGATGTAAGTCATTGTTTCCAAGAGAAAGGGAGGTAGGAGTGTAAAAAAGCGTTGTGTTTGGACGGCAATGAAGAAATTACTATGTTTTGCGATTTCTCTTGCTCAGAAAGACTTAGAAAGTTGATAATTGTGGGCAATGTTAGAAATGTCATGAGAAACAAGAATTATGAAAAAGGATTGATGTAAGTCATTGTTTCCAAGAGAAAGGGAGACAGGAGTGTAAAAAAGCGTTGTTTTTGGACGGCAATGAAGAAATGACTATGCTTCGCGATTTCTCTTGCTCAGAAAGACTTAGAAATTTGATAATTGTGAGCAATGTTAGAAATGTCATGAGAAACAAGAATTATGTAAAAGGATTGATGTAAGTCATTGTTTCCAAGAGAAAGGGAGGTAGGAGTGTAAAAAAAGCGTTGTTTTTGGACGGCAATGAGGAAATTACTATGTTTTGCGATTTCTCTTGCTCAGAAAGACTTAGAAAGTTGATAATTGTGGGCAATGTTAGAAATGTCATGAGAAACAAGAATTATGAAAAAGGATTGATGTAAGTCATTGTTTCCAAGAGAAAGGGAGACAGGAGTGTAAAAAAGCGTTGTTTTTGGACACGGCAATGAAGAAATGACTATGTTTTGCGATTTCTCCTGCTCAGAAAGACTTAGAAAGTTGATAATTGTGGGCAATGTTAGAAATGTCATGAGAAACAAGAATTATGTAAAAGAATTGATGTAAGTCATTGTTTCCAAGAGAAAGGGAGACCAGAGTGTAAAAAAGCATTGTTTTTGGACGGCAATGAAGAAATGACTGTTTTGCGATTTCTCTTGCTCAGAAAGACTTAGAAAGTTGATAATTGTGGGCAATGTTAGAAATGTCATGAATGTAAAAGAATTGATGTAAGTCATTGTTTCCAAGAGAAACGGAGACAGGAGTGTAAAAAAGCGTTGTTTTTGGACGGCAATGAAGAAATGACTATGTTTTGCGATTTCTCCTGCTCAGAAAGACTTAGAAAGTTGATAATTGTGGGCAATGTTAGAAATGTCATGAGAAACAAGAATTATGTAAAAGAATTGATGTAAGTCATTGTTTCCAAGAGAAAGGGAGACAGGAGTGTAAAAAAGCATTGTTTTTGGACGGCAATGAAGAAATGACTGTTTTGCGATTTCTCTTGCTCAGAAAGACTTAGAAAGTTGATAATTGTGGGCAATGTTAGAAATGTCATGAGAAACAAGAATTATGTAAAAGAATTGATGTAAGTCATTGTTTCCAAGAGAAAGGGAGACAGGAGTGTAAAAAAGCGTTGTTTTTGGACGGCAATGAAGAAATGACTGTTTTGCGATTTCTCCTGCTCAGAAAGACTTAGAAAGTTGATAATTGTGGGCAATGTAAGAAATGTCATGAGAAACAAGAATTATGTAAAAGAATTGATGTAAGTCATTGTTTCCAAGAGAAAGGGAGACAGGAGTGTAAAAAAGCGTTGTTTTTGGACGGCAATGAAGAAATGACTATATTTTGCGATTTCTCCTGCTCAGAAAGACTTAGAAAGTTGATAATTGTGGGCAATGTTAGAAATGTCATGAGAAACAAGAATTATGTAAAAGAATTGATGTAAGTCATTGTTTCCAAGAGAAAGGGAGACCGGAGTGTAAAAAAGCATTGTTTTTGGACGGCAATGAAGAAATGACTGTTTTGCGATTTCTCTTTCTCAGAAAGACTTAGAAAGTTGATAATTGTGGGCAATGTTAGAAATGTCATGAGAAACAAGAATTATGTAAAAGAATTGATGTAAGTCATTGTTTCCAAGAGAAAGGGAGACAGGAGTGTAAAAAAGCGTTGTTTTTGGACGGCAAAGAAGAAATGACTATGTTTTGCGATTTCTCCTGCTCAGAAAGACTTAGAAAGTTGATAATTGAGGGCAATGTAAGAAATGTCATGAGAAACAAGAATTATGTAAAAGAATTGATGTAAGTCATTGTTTCCAAGAGAAAGGGAGACCAGAGTGTAAAAAAGCATTGTTTTTGGACGGCAATGAAGAAATGACTGTTTTGCGATTTCTCCTGCTCAGAAAGACTTAGAAAGTTGATAATTGTGGGCAATGTAAGAAATGTCATGAGAAACAAGAATTATGTAAAAGAATTGATGTAAGTCATTGTTTCCAAGAGAAAGGGAGACAGGAGTGTATAAAAGCGTTGTTTTTGGACGGCAAAGAAGAAATGACTATGTTTTGCGATTTCTCCTGCTCAGAAAGACTTAGAAAGTTGATAATTGAGGGCAATGTAAGAAATGTCATGAGAAACAAGAATTATGTAAAAGAATTGATGTAAGTCATTGTTTCCAAGAGAAAGGGAGACAGGAGTGTAAAAAAGCGTTGTTTTTGGACGGCAAAGAAGAAATGACTATGTTTTGCGATTTCTCCTGCTCAGAAAGACTTAGAAAGTTGATAATTGTGGGCAATGTTAGAAATGTCATGAGAAACAAGAATTATGTAAAAGAATTGATGTAAGTCATTGTTTCCAAGAGAAAGGGAGACCGGAGTGTAAAAAAGCATTGTTTTTGGACGGCAATGAAGAAATGACTGTTTTGCGATTTCTCTTGCTCAGAAAGACTTAGAAAGTTGATAATTGTGGGCAATGTTAGAAATGTCATGAGAAACAAGAATTATGTAAAAGAATTGATGTAAGTCATTGTTTCCAAGAGAAAGGGAGACAGGAGTGTAAAAAAGCGTTGTTTTTGGACGCCAATGAAGAAATGACTATGTTTTGCGATTTCTCCTGCTCAGAAAGACTTAGAAAGTTGATAATTGTGGGCAATGTTAGAAATGTCATGAGAAACAAGAATTATGTAAAAGAATTGATGTAAGTCATTGTTTCCAAGAGAAAGGGAGACCGGAGTGTAAAAAAGCATTGTTTTTGGACGGCAATGAAGAAATGACTGTTTTGCGATTTCTCTTGCTCAGAAAGACTTAGAAAGTTGATAATTGTGGGCAATGTTAGAAATGTCATGAGAAACAAGAATTATGTAAAAGAATTGATGTAAGTCATTGTTTCCAAGAGAAAGGGAGACAGGAGTGTAAAAAAGCGTTGTTTTTGGACGGCAATGAAGAAATGACTATGTTTTGCGATTTCTCCTGCTCAGTAAGACTTAGAAAGTTGATAATTGTGGGCAATGTAAGAAATGTCATGAGAAACAAGAATTATGTAAAAGAATTGATGTAAGTCATTGTTTCCAAGAGAAAGGGAGACAGGAGTGTAAAAAAGCGTTGTTTTTGGACGCCAATGAAGAAATGACTGTTTTGCGATTTCTCTTGCTCAGAAAGACTTAGAAAGTTGATAATTGTGGGCAATGTTAGAAATGTCATGAGAAACAAGAATTATGTAAAAGAATTGATGTAAGTCATTGTTTCCAAGAGAAAGGGAGACCAGAGTGTAAAAAAGCATTGTTTTTGGACGGCAATGAAGAAATGACTGTTTTGCGATTTCTCTTGCTCAGAAAGACTTAGAAAGTTGATAATTGTGGGCAATGTTAGAAATGTCATGAATGTAAAAGAATTGATGTAAGTCATTGTTTCCAAGAGAAAGGGAGACAGGAGTGTAAAAAAGCGTTGTTTTTGGACGGCAATGAAGAAATGACTATGTTTTGCGATTTCTCCTGCTCAGAAAGACTTAGAAAGTTGATAATTGTGGGCAATGTTAGAAATGTCATGAGAAACAAGAATTATGTAAAAGAATTGATGTAAGTCATTGTTTCCAAGAGAAAGGGAGACCGGAGTGTAAAAAAGCATTGTTTTTGGACGGCAATGAAGAAATGACTGTTTTGCGATTTCTCTTGCTCAGAAAGACTTAGAAAGTAGATAATTGTGGGCAATGTTAGAAATGTCATGAGAAACAAGAATTATGTAAAAGAATTGATGTAAGTCATTGTTTCCAAGAGAAAGGGAGACAGGAGTGTAAAAAAGCGTTGTTTTTGGACGGCAATGAAGAAATGACTATGTTTTGCGATTTCTCCTGCTCAGAAAGACTTAGAAAGTTGATAATTGTGGGCAATGTAAGAAATGTCATGAGAAACAAGAATTATGTAAAAGAATTGATGTAAGTCATTGTTTCCAAGAGAAAGGGAGACAGGAGTGTAAAAAAGCGTTGTTTTTGGACGGCAATGAAGAAATGACTATGTTTTGCGATTTCTCCTGCTCAGAAAGACTTAGAAAGTTGATAATTGTGGGCAATGTTAGAAATGTCATGAGAAACAAGAATTATGTAAAAGAATTGATGTAAGTCATTGTTTCCAAGAGAAAGGGAGACAGGAGTGTAAAAAAGCGTTGTTTTTGGACGGCAAAGAAGAAATGACTATGTTTTGCGATTTCTCCTGCTCAGAAAGACTTAGAAAGTTGATAATTGAGGGCAATGTAAGAAATGTCATGAGAAACAAGAATTATGTAAAAGAATTGATGTAAGTCATTGTTTCCAAGAGAAAGGGAGACAGGAGTGTAAAAAAGCGTTGTTTTTGGACGGCAAAGAAGAAATGACTATGTTTTGCGATTTCTCCTGCTCAGAAAGACTTAGAAAGTTGATAATTGTGGGCAATGTTAGAAATGTCATGAGAAACAAGAATTATGTAAAATAATTGATGTAAGTCATTGTTTCCAAGAGAAAGGGAGACCGGAGTGTAAAAAAGCATTGTTTTTGGACGGCAATGAAGAAATGACTGTTTTGCGATTTCTCTTGCTCAGAAAGACTTAGAAAGTTGATAATTGTGGGCAATGTTAGAAATGTCATGAGAAACAAGAATTATGTAAAAGAATTGATGTAAGTCATTGTTTCCAAGAGAAAGGGAGACAGGAGTGTAAAAAAGCGTTGTTTTTGGACGCCAATGAAGAAATGACTATGTTTTGCGATTTCTCCTGCTCAGAAAGACTTAGAAAGTTGATAATTGTGGGCAATGTTAGAAATGTCATGAGAAACAAGAATTATGTAAAAGAATTGATGTAAGTCATTGTTTCCAAGAGAAAGGGAGACCGGAGTGTAAAAAAGCATTGTTTTTGGACGGCAATGAAGAAATGACTTTTTTGCGATTTCTCTTGCTCAGAAAGACTTAGAAAGTTGATAATTGTGGGCAATGTTAGAAATGTCATGAGAAACAAGAATTATGTAAAAGAATTGATGTAAGTCATTGTTTCCAAGAGAAAGGGAGACAGGAGTGTAAAAAAGCGTTGTTTTTGGACGGCAATGAAGAAATGACTATGTTTTGCGATTTCTCCTGCTCAGAAAGACTTAGAAAGTTGATAATTGTGGGCAATGTAAGAAATGTCATGAGAAACAAGAATTATGTAAAAGAATTGATGTAAGTCATTGTTTCCAAGAGAAAGGGAGACAGGAGTGTAAAAAAGCGTTGTTTTTGGACGGCAATAAAGAAATGACTATGTTTTGCGATTTCTCCTGCTCAAAAAGACTTAGAAAGTTGATAATTGTGGGCAATGTTAGAAATGTCATGAGAAACAAGAATTATGTAAAAGAATTGATGTAAGTCATTGTTTCCAAGACAAAGGGAGACAGGAGTGTAAAAAAGCGTTGTTTTTGGACGGCAATGAAGAAATGACTGTTTTGCGATTTCTCTTGCTCAGAAAGACTTAGAAAGTTGATAATTGTGGGCAATGTTAGAAATGTCATGAGAAACAAGAATTATGTAAAAGAATTGATGTAAGTCATTGTTTCCAAGAGAAAGGGAGACAGGAGTGTAAAAAAGCGTTGTTTTTGGACGGCAATGAAGAAATGACTGTTTTGCGATTTCTCCTGCTCAGAAAGACTTAGAAAGTTGATAATTGTGGGCAATGTAAGAAATGTCATGAGAAACAAGAATTATGTAAAAGAATTGATGTAAGTCATTGTTTCCAAGAGAAAGGGAGACAGGAGTGTAAAAAAGCGTTGTTTTTGGACGGCAATGAAGAAATGACTATATTTTGCGATTTCTCCTGCTCAGAAAGACTTAGAAAGTTGATAATTGTGGGCAATGTTAGAAATGTCATGAGAAACAAGAATTATGTAAAAGAATTGATGTAAGTCATTGTTTCCAAGAGAAAGGGAGACCGGAGTGTAAAAAAGCATTGTTTTTGGACGGCAATGAAGAAATGACTGTTTTGCGATTTCTCTTTCTCAGAAAGACTTAGAAAGTTGATAATTGTGGGCAATGTTAGAAATGTCATGAGAAACAAGAATTATGTAAAAGAATTGATGTAAGTCATTGTTTCCAAGAGAAAGGGAGACAGGAGTGTAAAAAAGCGTTGTTTTTGGACGGCAAAGAAGAAATGACTATGTTTTGCGATTTCTCCTGCTCAGAAAGACTTAGAAAGTTGATAATTGAGGGCAATGTAAGAAATGTCATGAGAAACAAGAATTATGTAAAAGAATTGATGTAAGTCATTGTTTCCAAGAGAAAGGGAGACCAGAGTGTAAAAAAGCATTGTTTTTGGACGGCAATGAAGAAATGACTGTTTTGCGATTTCTCCTGCTCAGAAAGACTTAGAAAGTTGATAATTGTGGGCAATGTAAGAAATGTCATGAGAAACAAGAATTATGTAAAAGAATTGATGTAAGTCATTGTTTCCAAGAGAAAGGGAGACAGGAGTGTATAAAAGCGTTGTTTTTGGACGGCAAAGAAGAAATGACTATGTTTTGCGATTTCTCCTGCTCAGAAAGACTTAGAAAGTTGATAATTGAGGGCAATGTAAGAAATGTCATGAGAAACAAGAATTATGTAAAAGAATTGATGTAAGTCATTGTTTCCAAGAGAAAGGGAGACAGGAGTGTAAAAAAGCGTTGTTTTTGGACGGCAAAGAAGAAATGACTATGTTTTGCGATTTCTCCTGCTCAGAAAGACTTAGAAAGTTGATAATTGTGGGCAATGTTAGAAATGTCATGAGAAACAAGAATTATGTAAAAGAATTGATGTAAGTCATTGTTTCCAAGAGAAAGGGAGACCGGAGTGTAAAAAAGCATTGTTTTTGGACGGCAATGAAGAAATGACTGTTTTGCGATTTCTCTTGCTCAGAAAGACTTAGAAAGTTGATAATTGTGGGCAATGTTAGAAATGTCATGAGAAACAAGAATTATGTAAAAGAATTGATGTAAGTCATTGTTTCCAAGAGAAAGGGAGACAGGAGTGTAAAAAAGCGTTGTTTTTGGACGCCAATGAAGAAATGACTATGTTTTGCGATTTCTCCTGCTCAGAAAGACTTAGAAAGTTGATAATTGTGGGCAATGTTAGAAATGTCATGAGAAACAAGAATTATGTAAAAGAATTGATGTAAGTCATTGTTTCCAAGAGAAAGGGAGACCGGAGTGTAAAAAAGCATTGTTTTTGGACGGCAATGAAGAAATGACTGTTTTGCGATTTCTCTTGCTCAGAAAGACTTAGAAAGTTGATAATTGTGGGCAATGTTAGAAATGTCATGAGAAACAAGAATTATGTAAAAGAATTGATGTAAGTCATTGTTTCCAAGAGAAAGGGAGACAGGAGTGTAAAAAAGCGTTGTTTTTGGACGGCAATGAAGAAATGACTATGTTTTGCGATTTCTCCTGCTCAGTAAGACTTAGAAAGTTGATAATTGTGGGCAATGTAAGAAATGTCATGAGAAACAAGAATTATGTAAAAGAATTGATGTAAGTCATTGTTTCCAAGAGAAAGGGAGACAGGAGTGTAAAAAAGCGTTGTTTTTGGACGCCAATGAAGAAATGACTGTTTTGCGATTTCTCTTGCTCAGAAAGACTTAGAAAGTTGATAATTGTGGGCAATGTTAGAAATGTCATGAGAAACAAGAATTATGTAAAAGAATTGATGTAAGTCATTGTTTCCAAGAGAAAGGGAGACCAGAGTGTAAAAAAGCATTGTTTTTGGACGGCAATGAAGAAATGACTGTTTTGCGATTTCTCTTGCTCAGAAAGACTTAGAAAGTTGATAATTGTGGGCAATGTTAGAAATGTCATGAATGTAAAAGAATTGATGTAAGTCATTGTTTCCAAGAGAAAGGGAGACAGGAGTGTAAAAAAGCGTTGTTTTTGGACGGCAATGAAGAAATGACTATGTTTTGCGATTTCTCCTGCTCAGAAAGACTTAGAAAGTTGATAATTGTGGGCAATGTTAGAAATGTCATGAGAAACAAGAATTATGTAAAAGAATTGATGTAAGTCATTGTTTCCAAGAGAAAGGGAGACCGGAGTGTAAAAAAGCATTGTTTTTGGACGGCAATGAAGAAATGACTGTTTTGCGATTTCTCTTGCTCAGAAAGACTTAGAAAGTAGATAATTGTGGGCAATGTTAGAAATGTCATGAGAAACAAGAATTATGTAAAAGAATTGATGTAAGTCATTGTTTCCAAGAGAAAGGGAGACAGGAGTGTAAAAAAGCGTTGTTTTTGGACGGCAATGAAGAAATGACTATGTTTTGCGATTTCTCCTGCTCAGAAAGACTTAGAAAGTTGATAATTGTGGGCAATGTAAGAAATGTCATGAGAAACAAGAATTATGTAAAAGAATTGATGTAAGTCATTGTTTCCAAGAGAAAGGGAGACAGGAGTGTAAAAAAGCGTTGTTTTTGGACGGCAATGAAGAAATGACTATGTTTTGCGATTTCTCCTGCTCAGAAAGACTTAGAAAGTTGATAATTGTGGGCAATGTTAGAAATGTCATGAGAAACAAGAATTATGTAAAAGAATTGATGTAAGTCATTGTTTCCAAGAGAAAGGGAGACAGGAGTGTAAAAAAGCGTTGTTTTTGGACGGCAAAGAAGAAATGACTATGTTTTGCGATTTCTCCTGCTCAGAAAGACTTAGAAAGTTGATAATTGAGGGCAATGTAAGAAATGTCATGAGAAACAAGAATTATGTAAAAGAATTGATGTAAGTCATTGTTTCCAAGAGAAAGGGAGACAGGAGTGTAAAAAAGCGTTGTTTTTGGACGGCAAAGAAGAAATGACTATGTTTTGCGATTTCTCCTGCTCAGAAAGACTTAGAAAGTTGATAATTGTGGGCAATGTTAGAAATGTCATGAGAAACAAGAATTATGTAAAATAATTGATGTAAGTCATTGTTTCCAAGAGAAAGGGAGACCGGAGTGTAAAAAAGCATTGTTTTTGGACGGCAATGAAGAAATGACTGTTTTGCGATTTCTCTTGCTCAGAAAGACTTAGAAAGTTGATAATTGTGGGCAATGTTAGAAATGTCATGAGAAACAAGAATTATGTAAAAGAATTGATGTAAGTCATTGTTTCCAAGAGAAAGGGAGACAGGAGTGTAAAAAAGCGTTGTTTTTGGACGCCAATGAAGAAATGACTATGTTTTGCGATTTCTCCTGCTCAGAAAGACTTAGAAAGTTGATAATTGTGGGCAATGTTAGAAATGTCATGAGAAACAAGAATTATGTAAAAGAATTGATGTAAGTCATTGTTTCCAAGAGAAAGGGAGACCGGAGTGTAAAAAAGCATTGTTTTTGGACGGCAATGAAGAAATGACTTTTTTGCGATTTCTCTTGCTCAGAAAGACTTAGAAAGTTGATAATTGTGGGCAATGTTAGAAATGTCATGAGAAACAAGAATTATGTAAAAGAATTGATGTAAGTCATTGTTTCCAAGAGAAAGGGAGACAGGAGTGTAAAAAAGCGTTGTTTTTGGACGGCAATGAAGAAATGACTATGTTTTGCGATTTCTCCTGCTCAGAAAGACTTAGAAAGTTGATAATTGTGGGCAATGTAAGAAATGTCATGAGAAACAAGAATTATGTAAAAGAATTGATGTAAGTCATTGTTTCCAAGAGAAAGGGAGACAGGAGTGTAAAAAAGCGTTGTTTTTGGACGGCAATAAAGAAATGACTATGTTTTGCGATTTCTCCTGCTCAAAAAGACTTAGAAAGTTGATAATTGTGGGCAATGTTAGAAATGTCATGAGAAACAAGAATTATGTAAAAGAATTGATGTAAGTCATTGTTTCCAAGACAAAGGGAGACAGGAGTGTAAAAAAGCGTTGTTTTTGGACGGCAAAGAAGAAATGACTATGTTTTGCGATTTCTCCTGCTCAGAAAGACTTAGAAAGTTGATAATTGTGGGCAATGTTAGAAATGTCATGAGAAACAAGAATTATGTAAAAGAATTGATGTAAGTCATTGTTTCCAAGAGAAAGGGAGACCGGAGTGTAAAAAAGCATTGTTTTTGGACGGCAATGAAGAAATGACTGTTTTGTGATTTCTCCTGCTCAGAAAGACTTAGAAAGTTGATAATTGTGGGCAATGTTAGAAATGTCATGAGAAACAAGAATTATGTAAAAGAATTGATGTAAGTCATTGTTTCCAAGAGAAAGGGAGACCGGAGTGTAAAAAAGCGTTGTTTTTGGACGCCAATGAAGAAATGACTGTTTTGCGATTTCTCTTGCTCAGAAAGACTTAGAAAGTTGATAATTGTGGGCAATGTTAGAAATGTCATGAGAAAGAAGAATTATATAAAAGAATTGATGTAAGTCATTGTTTCCAAGAGAAAGGGAGACCGGAGTGTAAAAAAGCGTTGTTTTTGGACGGCAATGAAGAAATGACTGTTTTGCGATTTCTCTTGCTCAGAAAGACTTAGAAAGTTGATAATTGTGGGCAATGTTAGAAATGTCATGAGAAACAAGAATTATGTAAAAGAATTGATGTAAGTCATTGTTTCCAAGAGAAAGGGAGACAGGAGTGTAAAAAAGCGTTGTTTTTGGACGGCAATGAAGAAATGACTATGTTTTGCGATTTCTCCTGCTCAGAAAGACTTAGAAAGTTGATAATTGTGGGCAATGTTAGAAATGTCATGAGAAACAAGAATTATGTAAAAGAATTGATGTAAGTCATTGTTTCCAAGAGAAAGGGAGACCGGAGTGTAAAAAAGCGTTGTTTTTGGACGGCAATGAAGAAATGACTGTTTTGCGATTTCTCTTGCTCAGAAAGATTTAGAAAGTTGATAATTGTGGGCAATGTTAGAAATGTCATGAGAAACAAGAATTATGTAAAAGAATTGATGTAAGTCATTGTTTCCAAGAGAAAGGGAGACTGGAGTGTAAAAAAGCGTTGTTTTTGGACGGCAATGAAGAAATGACTGTTTTGCGATTTCTCTTGCTCAGAAAGACTTAGAAAGTTGATAATTGTGGGCAATGTTAGAAATGTCACGAGAAACAAGAATTATGTAAAAGAATTGATGTAAGTCATTGTTTCCAAGAGAAAGGGAGACCGGAGTGTAAAAAAGCGTTGTTTTTATACGCCAATGAAGAAATGACTGTTTTGCGATTTCTCTTGCTCAGAAAGACTTAGAAAGTTGATAATTGTGGGCAATGTTAGAAATTTCATGAGAAACAAGAATTATGTAAAAGAATTGATGTAAGTCATTGTTTCCAAGAGAAAGGGAGACAGGAGTGTAAAAAAGCGTTGTTTTTGGACGCCAATGAAGAAATGACTGTTTTGCGATTTCTCCTGCTCAGAAAGACTTAGAAAGTTGATAATTGTGGGCAATGTTAGAAATGTCATGAGAAACAAGAATTATGTAAAAGAATTGATGTAAGTCATTGTTTCCAAGAGAAAGGGAGACCGGAGTGTAAAAAAGCATTGTTTTTGGAGGGCAATGAAGAAATGACTGTTTTGCGATTTCTCTTGCTCAGAAAGACTTAGAAAGTTGATAATTGTGGGCAATGTTAGAAATGTCATGAGAAACAAGAATTATGTAAAAGAATTGATGTAAGTCATTGTTTCCAAGAGAAAGGGAGACAGGAGTGTAAAAAAGCATTGTTTTTGGACGGCAATGAAGAAATGACTATGTTTTGCGATTTCTCCTGCTCAGAAAGACTTAGAAAGTTGATAATTGTGTGCAATGTAAGAAATGTCATGAGAAACAAGAATTATGTAAAAGAATTGATGTAAGTCATTGTTTCCAAGAGAAAGGGAGACAGGAGTGTAAAAAAGCGTTGTTTTTGGACGCCAATGAAGAAATGACTGTTTTGCGATTTCTCTTGCTCAGAAAGACTTAGAAAGTTAATAATTGTGGGCAATGTTAGAAATGTCATGAGAAACAAGAATTATGTAAAAGAATTGATGTAAGTCATTGTTTCCAAGAGAAAGGGAGACAGGAGTGTAAAAAAGCGTTGTTTTTGGACGCCAATGAAGAAATGACTGTTTTGCGATTTCTCTTGCTCAGAAAGACTTAGAAAGTTGATAATTGTGGGCAATGTTAGAAATGTCATGAGAAACAAGAATTATGTAAAAGAATTGATGTAAGTCATTGTTTCCAAGAGAAATGGAGACCGGAGTGTAAAAAAGCGTTGTTTTTGGACGGCAATGAAGAAATGACTGTTTTGCGATTTCTCTTGCTCAGAAAGACTTAGAAAGTTGATAATTGTGGGCAATGTTAGAAATGTCATGAGAAACAAGAATTATGTAAAAGAATTGATGTAAGTCATTGTTTCCAAGAGAAAGGGAGACCGGAGTGTAAAAAAGCGTTGTTTTTGGACGGCAATGAAGAAATGACTGTTTTGCGATTTCTCTTGCTCAGAAAGACTTAGAAAGTTGATAATTGTGGGCAATGTTAGAAATGTCACGAGAAACAAGAATTATGTAAAAGAATTGATGTAAGTCATTGTTTCCAAGAGAAAGGGAGACCGGAGTGTAAAAAAGCGTTGTTTTTGGACGGCAATGAAGAAATGACTGTTTTGCAATTTCTCTTGCTCAGAAAGACTTAGAAAGTTGATAATTGTGGGCAATGTTAGAAATGTCATGAGAAACAAGAATTATGTAAAAGAATTGATGTAAGTCATTGTTTCCAAGAGAAAGGGAGACAGGAGTGTAAAAAAGCGTTGTTTTTGGACGCCAATGAAGAAATGACTATATTTTGCGATTTCTCCTGCTCAGAAAGACTTAGAAAGTTGATAATTGTGGGCAATGTTAGAAATGTCATGAGAAACAAGAATTATGTAAAAGAATTGATGTAAGTCATTGTTTCCAAGAGAAAGGGAGACCGGAGTGTAAAAAAGCATTGTTTTTGGACGGCAATGAAGAAATGACTGTTTTGCGATTTCTCTTGCTCAGAAAGACTTAGAAAGTTGATAATTGTGGGCAATGTTAGAAATGTCACGAGAAACAAGAATTATGTAAAAGAATTGATGTAAGTCATTGTTTCCAAGAGAAAGGGAGACCGGAGTGTAAAAAAGCGTTGTTTTTGGACGGCAATGAAGAAATGACTGTTTTGCGATTTCTCTTGCTCAGAAAGACTTAGAAAGTTGATAATTGTGGGCAATGTTAGAAATGTCATGAGAAACAAGAATTATGTAAAAGAATTGATGTAAGTCATTGTTTCCAAGAGAAAGGGAGACCGGAGTGTAAAAAAGCGTTGTTTTTATACGCCAATGAAGAAATGACTGTTTTGCGATTTCTCTTGCTCAGAAAGACTTAGAAAGTTGATAATTGTGGGCAATGTTAGAAATGTCATGAGAAACAAGAATTATGTAAAAGAATTGATGTAAGTCATTGTTTCCAAGAGAAAGGGAGACAGGAGTGTAAAAAAGCGTTGTTTTTGGACGGCAATGAAGAAATGACTATGTTTTGCGATTTCTCCTGCTCAGAAAGACTTAGAAAGTTGATAATTGTGTGCAATGTAAGAAATGTCATGAGAAACAAGAATTATGTAAAAGAATTGATGTAAGTCATTGTTTCCAAGAGAAAGGGAGACAGGAGTGTAAAAAAGCGTTGTTTTTGGACGCCAATGAAGAAATGACTGTTTTGCGATTTCTCTTGCTCAGAAAGACTTAGAAAGTTAATAATTGTGGGCAATGTTAGAAATGTCATGAGAAACAAGAATTATGTAAAAGAATTGATGTAAGTCATTGTTTCCAAGAGAAAGGGAGACAGGAGTGTAAAAAAGCGTTGTTTTTGGACGCCAATGAAGAAATGACTGTTTTGCGATTTCTCTTGCTCAGAAAGACTTAGAAAGTTGATAATTGTGGGCAATGTTAGAAATGTCATGAGAAACAAGAATTATGTAAAAGAATTGATGTAAGTCATTGTTTCCAAGAGAAATGGAGACCGGAGTGTAAAAAAGCGTTGTTTTTGGACGGCAATGAAGAAATGACTGTTTTGCGATTTCTCTTGCTCAGAAAGACTTAGAAAGTTGATAATTGTGGGCAATGTTAGAAATGTCATGAGAAACAAGAATTATGTAAAAGAATTGATGTAAGTCATTGTTTCCAAGAGAAAGGGAGACCGGAGTGTAAAAAAGCGTTGTTTTTGGACGGCAATGAAGAAATGACTGTTTTGCGATTTCTCTTGCTCAGAAAGACTTAGAAAGTTGATAATTGTGGGCAATGTTAGAAATGTCACGAGAAACAAGAATTATGTAAAAGAATTGATGTAAGTCATTGTTTCCAAGAGAAAGGGAGACCGGAGTGTAAAAAAGCGTTGTTTTTGGACGGCAATGAAGAAATGACTGTTTTGCGATTTCTCTTGCTCAGAAAGACTTAGAAAGTTGATAATTGTGGGCAATGTTAGAAATGTCATTAGAAACAAGAATTATGTAAAAGAATTGATGTAAGTCATTGTTTCCAAGAGAAAGGGAGACAGGAGTGTAAAAAAGCGTTGTTTTTGGACGCCAATGAAGAAATGACTATGTTTTGCGATTTCTCCTGCTCAGAAAGACTTAGAAAGTTGATAATTGTGGGCAATGTTAGAAATGTCATGAGAAACAAGAATTATGTAAAAGAATTGATGTAAGTCATTGTTTCCAAGAGAAAGGGAGACCGGAGTGTAAAAAAGCATTGTTTTTGGACGGCAATGAAGAAATGACTGTTTTGCGATTTCTCTTGCTCAGAAAGACTTAGAAAGTTGATAATTGTGGGCAATGTTAGAAATGTCATGAGAAACAAGAATTATGTAAAAGAATTGATGTAAGTCATTGTTTCCAAGAGAAAGGGAGACAGGAGTGTAAAAAAGCGTTGTTTTTGGACGGCAATAAAGAAATGACTATGTTTTGCGATTTCTCCTGCTCAAAAAGACTTAGAAAGTTGATAATTGTGGGCAATGTTAGAAATGTCATGAGAAACAAGAATTATGTAAAAGAATTGATGTAAGTCATTGTTTCCAAGAGAAAGGGAGACAGGAGTGTAAAAAAGCGTTGTTTTTGGACGGCAAAGAAGAAATGACTATGTTTTGCGATTTCTCCTGCTCAGAAAGACTTAGAAAGTTGATAATTGTGGGCAATGTTAGAAATGTCATGAGAAACAAGAATTATGTAAAAGAATTGATGTAAGTCATTGTTTCCAAGAGAAAGGGAGACAGGAGTGTAAAAAAGCGTTGTTTTTGGACGGCAATGAAGAAATGACTATATTTTGCGATTTCTCCTGCTCAGAAAGACTTAGAAAGTTGATAATTGTGGGCAATGTTAGAAATGTCATGAGAAACAAGAATTATGTAAAAGAATTGATGTAAGTCATTGTTTCCAAGAGAAAGGGAGACCGGAGTGTAAAAAAGCATTGTTTTTGGACGGCAATGAAGAAATGACTGTTTTGCGATTTCTCTTGCTCAGAAAGACTTAGAAAGTTGATAATTGTGGGCAATGTTAGAAATGTCATGAGAAACAAGAATTATGTAAAAGAATTGATGTAAGTCATTGTTTCCAAGAGAAAGGGAGACAGGAGTGTAAAAAAGCGTTGTTTTTGGACGGCAATGAAGAAATGACTATGTTTTGCGATTTCTCCTGCTCAGAAAGACTTAGAAAGTTGATAATTGTGGGCAATGTTAGAAATGTCATGAGAAACAAGAATTATGTAAAAGAATTGATGTAAGTCATTGTTTCCAAGAGAAAGGGAGACTGGAGTGTAAAAAAGCGTTGTTTTTGGACGGCAATGAAGAAATGACTGTATTGCGATTTCTCTTGCTCAGAAAGACTTAGAAAGTTGATAATTGTGGGCAATGTTAGAAATGTCACGAGAAACAAGAATTATGTAAAAGAATTGATGTAAGTCATTGTTTCCAAGAGAAAGGGAGACCGGAGTGTAAAAAAGCGTTGTTTTTATACACCAATGAAGAAATGACTGTTTTGCGATTTCTCTTGCTCAGAAAGACTTAGAAAGTTGATAATTGTGGGCAATGTTAGAAATGTCATGAGAAACAAGAATTATGTAAAAGAATTGATGTAAGTCATTGTTTCCAAGAGAAAGGGAGACAGGAGTGTAAAAAAGCGTTGTTTTTGGACGCCAATGAAGAAATGACTATGTTTTGCGATTTCTCCTGCTCAGAAAGACTTAGAAAGTTGATAATTGTGGGCAATGTTAGAAATGTCATGAGAAACAAGAATTATGTAAAAGAATTGATGTAAGTCATTGTTTCCAAGAGAAAGGGAGACCGGAGTGTAAAAAAGCATTGTTTTTGGAGGGCAATGAAGAAATGACTGTTTTGCGATTTCTCTTGCTCAGAAAGACTTAGAAAGTTGATAATTGTGGGCAATGTTAGAAATGTCATGAGAAACAAGAATTATGTAAAAGAATTGATGTAAGTCATTGTTTCCAAGAGAAAGGGAGACAGGAGTGTAAAAAAGCGTTGTTTTTGGACGGCAATGAAGAAATGACTATGTTTTGCGATTTCTCCTGCTCAGAAAGACTTAGAAAGTTGATAATTGTGTGCAATGTAAGAAATGTCATGAGAAACAAGAATTATGTAAAAGAATTGATGTAAGTCATTGTTTCCAAGAGAAAGGGAGACAGGAGTTGTAAAAAAGCGTTGTTTTTGGACGCCAATGAAGAAATGACTATTTTGCGATTTCTCTTGCTCAGAAAGACTTAGAAAGTTAATAATTGTGGGCAATGTTAGAAATGTCATGAGAAACAAGAATTATGTAAAAGAATTGATGTAAGTCATTGTTTCCAAGAGAAAGGGAGACAGGAGTGTAAAAAAGCGTTGTTTTTGGACGCCAATGAAGAAATTACTGTTTTGCGATTTCTCTTGCTCAGAAAGACTTAGAAAGTTGATAATTGTGGGGCAATGTTAGAAATGTCATGAGAAACAAGAATTATGTAAAAGAATTGATGTAAGTCATTGTTTCCAAGAGAAATGGAGACCGGAGTGTAAAAAAGCGTTGTTTTTGGACGGCAATGAAGAAATGACTGTTTTGCGATTTCTCTTGCTCAGAAAGACTTAGAAAGTTGATAATTGTGGGCAATGTTAGAAATGTCATGAGAAACAAGAATTATGTAAAAGAATTGATGTAAGTCATTGTTTCCAAGAGAAAGGGAGACCGGAGTGTAAAAAAGCGTTGTTTTTGGACGGCAATGAAGAAATGACTGTTTTGCGATTTCTCTTGCTCAGAAAGACTTAGAAAGTTGATAATTGTGGGCAATGTTAGAAATGTCACGAGAAACAAGAATTATGTAAAAGAATTGATGTAAGTCATTGTTTCCAAGAGAAAGGGAGACCGGAGTGTAAAAAAAGCGTTGTTTTTGGACGGCAATGAAGAAATGACTGTTTTGCGATTTCTCTTGCTCAGAAAGACTTAGAAAGTTGATAATTGTGGGCAATGTTAGAAATGTCATGAGAAACAAGAATTATGTAAAAGAATTGATGTAAGTCATTGTTTCCAAGAGAAAGGGAGACAGGAGTGTAAAAAAGCGTTGTTTTTGGACGCCAATGAAGAAATGACTATGTTTTGCGATTTCTCCTGCTCAGAAAGACTTAGAAAGTTGATAATTGTGGGCAATGTTAGAAATGTCATGAGAAACAAGAATTATGTAAAAGAATTGATGTAAGTCATTGTTTCCAAGAGAAAGGGAGACAGGAGTGTAAAAAAGCGTTGTTTTTGGACGGCAATGAAGAAATGACTATATTTTGCGATTTCTCCTGCTCAGAAAGACTTAGAAAGTTGATAATTGTGGGCAATGTTAGAAATGTCATGAGAAACAAGAATTATGTAAAAGAATTGATGTAAGTCATTGTTTCCAAGAGAAAGGGAGACCGGAGTGTAAAAAAGCGTTGTTTTTGGACGGCAATGAAGAAATGACTGTTTTGCAATTTCTCTTGCTCAGAAAGACTTAGAAAGTTGATAATTGTGGGCAATGTTAGAAATGTCACGAGAAACAAGAATTATGTAAAAGAATTGATGTAAGTCATTGTTTCCAAGAGAAAGGGAGACCGGAGTGTAAAAAAGCGTTGTTTTTGGACGGCAATGAAGAAATGACTGTTTTGCGATTTCTCTTGCTCAGAAAGACTTAGAAAGTTGATAATTGTGGGCAATGTTAGAAATGTCATGAGAAACAAGAATTATGTAAAAGAATTGATGTAAGTCATTGTTTCCAAGAGAAAGGGAGACAGGAGTGTAAAAAAGCGTTGTTTTTGGACGCCAATGAAGAAATGACTATGTTTTGCGATTTCTCCTGCTCAGAAAGACTTAGAAAGTTGATAATTGTGGGCAATGTTAGAAATGTCATGAGAAACAAGAATTATGTAAAAGAATTGATGTAAGTCATTGTTTCCAAGAGAAAGGGAGACCGGAGTGTAAAAAAGCATTGTTTTTGGACGGCAATGAAGAAATGACTGTTTTGCGATTTCTCTTGCTCAGAAAGACTTAGAAAGTTGATAATTGTGGGCAATGTTAGAAATGTCATGAGAAACAAGAATTATGTAAAAGAATTGATGTAAGTCATTGTTTCCAAGAGAAAGGGAGACAGGAGTGTAAAAAAGCGTTGTTTTTGGACGGCAATGAAGAAATGACTATGTTTTGCGATTTCTCCTGCTCAGAAAGACTTAGAAAGTTGATAATTGTGGGCAATGTAAGAAATGTCATGAGAAACAAGAATTATGTAAAAGAATTGATGTAAGTCATTGTTTCCAAGAGAAAGGGAGACAGGAGTGTAAAAAAGCGTTGTTTTTGGACGGCAATAAAGAAATGACTATGTTTTGCGATTTCTCCTGCTCAAAAAGACTTAGAAAGTTGATAATTGTGGGCAATGTTAGAAATGTCATGAGAAACAAGAATTATGTAAAAGAATTGATGTAAGTCATTGTTTCGAAGAGAAAGGGAGACAGGAGTGTAAAAAAGCGTTGTTTTTGGACGGCAAAGAAGAATGACTATGTTTTGCGATTTCTCCTGCTCAGAAAGACTTAGAAAGTTGATAATTGTGGGCAATGTTAGAAATGTCATGAGAAACAAGAATTATGTAAAAGAATTGATGTAAGTCATTGTTTCCAAGAGAAAGGGAGACAGGAGTGTAAAAAAGCGTTGTTTTTGGACGCCAATGAAGAAATGACTATGTTTTGCGATTTCTCCTGCTCAGAAAGACTTAGAAAGTTGATAATTGTGGGCAATGTTAGAAATGTCATGAGAAACAAGAATTATGTAAAAGAATTGATGTAAGTCATTGTTTCCAAGAGAAAGGGAGACCGGAGTGTAAAAAAGCATTGTTTTTGGAGGGCAATGAAGAAATGACTGTTTTGCGATTTCTCTTGCTCAGAAAGACTTAGAAAGTTGATAATTGTGGGCAATGTTAGAAATGTCATGAGAAACAAGAATTATGTAAAAGAATTGATGTAAGTCATTGTTTCCAAGAGAAAGGGAGACAGGAGTGTAAAAAAGCGTTGTTTTTGGACGGCAATGAAGAAATGACTATGTTTTGCGATTTCTCCTGCTCAGAAAGACTTAGAAAGTTGATAATTGTGTGCAATGTAAGAAATGTCATGAGAAACAAGAATTATGTAAAAGAATTGATGTAAGTCATTGTTTCCAAGAGAAAGGGAGACAGGAGTGTAAAAAAGCGTTGTATTTGGACGCCAATGAAGAAATGACTGTTTTGCGATTTCTCTTGCTCAGAAAGACTTAGAAAGTTAATAATTGTGGGCAATGTTAGAAATGTCATGAGAAACAAGAATTATGTAAAAGAATTGATGTAAGTCATTGTTTCCAAGAGAAAGGGAGACAGGAGGGTAAAAAAGCGTTGTTTTTGGACGCCAATGAAGAAATGACTGTTTTTGCGATTTCTCTTGCTCAGAAAGACTTAGAAAGTTGATAATTGTGGGCAATGTTAGAAATGTCATGAGAAACAAGAATTATGTAAAAGAATTGATGTAAGTCATTGTTTCCAAGATAAATGGAGACCGGAGTGTAAAAAAGCGTTGTTTTTGGACGGCAATGAAGAAATGACTGTTTTGCGATTTCTCTTGCTCAGAAAGACTTAGAAAGTTGATAATTGTGGGCAATGTTAGAAATGTCATGAGAAACAAGAATTATGTAAAAGAATTGATGTAAGTCATTGTTTCCAAGAGAAAGGGAGAGCGGAGTGTAAAAAAGCGTTGTTTTTGGACGGCAATGAAGAAATGACTGTTTTGCGATTTCTCTTGCTCAGAAAGACTTAGAAAGTTGATAATTGTGGGCAATGTTAGAAATGTCACGAGAAACAAGAATTATGTAAAAGAATTGATGTAAGTCATTGTTTCCAAGAGAAAGGGAGACCGGAGTGTAAAAAAGCGTTGTTTTTGGACGGCAATGAAGAAATGACTGTTTTGCGATTTCTCTTGCTCAGAAAGACTTAGAAAGTTGATAATTGTGGGCAATGTTAGAAATGTCATGAGAAACAAGAATTATGTAAAAGAATTGATGTAAGTCATTGTTTCCAAGAGAAAGGGAGACAGGAGTGTAAAAAAGCGTTGTTTTTGGACGCCAATGAAGAAATGACTATGTTTTGCGATTTCTCCTGCTCAGAAAGACTTAGAAAGTTGATAATTGTGGGCAATGTCAGAAATGTCATGAGAAACAAGAATTATGTAAAAGAATTGATGTAAGTCATTGTTTCCAAGAGAAAGGGAGACAGGAGTGTAAAAAAGCGTTGTTTTTGGACGGCAATGAAGAAATGACTATATTTTGCGATTTCTCCTGCTCAGAAAGACTTAGAAAGTTGATAATTGTGGGCAATGTTAGAAATGTCATGAGAAACAAGAATTATGTAAAAGAATTGATGTAAGTCATTGTTTCCAAGAGAAAGGGAGACCGGAGTGTAAAAAAGCGTTGTTTTTGGACGGCAATGAAGAAATGACTGTTTTGCGATTTCTCTTGCTCAGAAAGACTTAGAAAGTTGATAATTGTGGGCAATGTTAGAAATGTCACGAGAAACAAGAATTATGTAAAAGAATTGATGTAAGTCATTGTTTCCAAGAGAAAGGGAGACCGGAGTGTAAAAAAGCGTTGTTTTTGGACGGCAATGAAGAAATGACTGTTTTGCGATTTCTCTTGCTCAGAAAGACTTAGAAAGTTGATAATTGTGGGCAATGTTAGAAATGTCATGAGAAACAAGAATTATGTAAAAGAATTGATGTAAGTCATTGTTTCCAAGAGAAAGGGAGACAGGAGTGTAAAAAAGCGTTGTTTTTGGACGCCAATGAAGAAATGACTATGTTTTGCGATTTCTCCTGCTCAGAAAGACTTAGAAAGTTGATAATTGTGGGCAATGTTAGAAATGTCATGAGAAACAAGAATTATGTAAAAGAATTGATGTAAGTCATTGTTTCCAAGAGAAAGGGAGACAGGAGTGTAAAAAAGCGTTGTTTTTGGACGGCAATAAAGAAATGACTATGTTTTGCGATTTCTCCTGCTCAAAAAGACTTAGAAAGTTGATAATTGTGGGCAATGTTAGAAATGTCATGAGAAACAAGAATTATGTAAAAGAATTGATGTAAGTCATTGTTTCCAAGAGAAAGGGAGACAGGAGTGTAAAAAAAGCGTTGTTTTTGGACGGCAAAGAAGAAATGACTATGTTTTGCGATTTCTACTGCTCAGAAAGACTTAGAAAGTTGATAATTGTGGGCAATGTTAGAAATGTCATGAGAAACAAGAATTATGTAAAAGAATTGATGTAAGTCATTGTTTCCAAGAGAAAGGGAGACAGGAGTGTAAAAAAGCGTTGTTTTTGGACGCCAATGAAGAAATGACTATGTTTTGCGATTTCTCCTGCTCAGAAAGACTTAGAAAGTTGATAATTGTGGGCAATGTTAGAAATGTCATGAGAAACAAGAATTATGTAAAAGAATTGATGTAAGTCATTGTTTCCAAGAGAAAGGGAGACCGGAGTGTAAAAAAGCATTGTTTTTGGAGGGCAATGAAGAAATGACTGTTTTGCGATTTCTCTTGCTCAGAAAGACTTAGAAAGTTGATAATTGTGGGCAATGTTAGAAATGTCATGAGAAACAAGAATTATGTAAAAGAATTGATGTAAGTCATTGTTTCCAAGAGAAAGGGAGACAGGAGTGTAAAAAAGCGTTGTTTTTGGACGCAATGAAGAAATGACTATGTTTTGCGATTTCTCCTGCTCAGAAAGACTTAGAAAGTTGATAATTGTGTGCAATGTAAGAAATGTCATGAGAAACAAGAATTATGTAAAAGAATTGATGTAAGTCATTGTTTCCAAGAGAAAGGGAGACAGGAGTGTAAAAAAGCGTTGTTTTTGGACGCCAATGAAGAAATGACTGTTTTGCGATTTCTCTTGCTCAGAAAGACTTAGAAAGTTAATAATTGTGGGCAATGTTAGAAATGTCATGAGAAACAAGAATTATGTAAAAGAATTGATGTAAGTCATTGTTTCCAAGAGAAAGGGAGACAGGAGGGTAAAAAAGCGTTGTTTTTGGACGCCAATGAAGAAATGACTGTTTTGCGATTTCTCTTGCTCAGAAAGACTTAGAAAGTTGATAATTGTGGGCAATGTTAGAAATGTCATGAGAAACAAGAATTATGTAAAAGAATTGATGTAAGTCATTGTTTCCAAGAGAAATGGAGACCGGAGTGTAAAAAAGCGTTGTTTTTGGACGGCAATGAAGAAATGACTGTTTTGCGATTTCTCTTGCTCAGAAAGACTTAGAAAGTTGATAATTGTGGGCAATGTTAGAAATGTCATGAGAAACAAGAATTATGTAAAAGAATTGATGTAAGTCATTGTTTCCAAGAGAAAGGGAGACCGGAGTGTAAAAAAGCGTTGTTTTTGGACGGCAATGAAGAAATGACTGTTTTGCGATTTCTCTTGCTCAGAAAGACTTAGAAAGTTGATAATTGTGGGCAATGTTAGAAATGTCACGAGAAACAAGAATTATGTAAAAGAATTGATGTAAGTCATTGTTTCCAAGAGAAAGGGAGACCGGAGTGTAAAAAAGCGTTGTTTTTGGACGGCAATGAAGAAATGACTGTTTTGCGATTTCTCTTGCTCAGAAAGACTTAGAAAGTTGATAATTGTGGGCAATGTTAGAAATGTCATGAGAAACAAGAATTATGTAAAAGAATTGATGTAAGTCATTGTTTCCAAGAGAAATGGAGACCGGAGTGTAAAAAAGCGTTGTTTTTGGACGGCAATGAAGAAATGACTGTTTTGCGATTTCTCTTGCTCAGAAAGACTTAGAAAGTTGATAATTGTGGGCAATGTTAGAAATGTCATGAGAAACAAGAATTATGTAAAAGAATTGATGTAAGTCATTGTTTCCAAGAGAAAGGGAGACCGGAGTGTAAAAAAGCGTTGTTTTTGGACGGCAATGAAGAAATGACTGTTTTGCGATTTCTCTTGCTCAGAAAGACTTAGAAAGTTGATAATTGTGGGCAATGTTAGAAATGTCACGAGAAACAAGAATTATGTAAAAGAATTGATGTAAGTCATTGTTTCCAAGAGAAAGGGAGACCGGAGTGTAAAAAAAGCGTTGTTTTTGGACGGCAATGAAGAAATGACTGTTTTGCGATTTCTCTTGCTCAGAAAGACTTAGAAAGTTGATAATTGTGGGCAATGTTAGAAATGTCATGAGAAACAAGAATTATGTAAAAGAATTGATGTAAGTCATTGTTTCCAAGAGAAAGGGAGACAGGAGTGTAAAAAAGCGTTGTTTTTGGACGCCAATGAAGAAATGACTATGTTTTGCGATTTCTCCTGCTCAGAAAGACTTAGAAAGTTGATAATTGTGGGCAATGTTAGAAATGTCATGAGAAACAAGAATTATGTAAAAGAATTGATGTAAGTCATTGTTTCCAAGAGAAAGGGAGACAGGAGTGTAAAAAAGCGTTGTTTTTGGACGGCAATGAAGAAATGACTATATTTGCGATTTCTCCTGCTCAGAAAGACTTAGAAAGTTGATAATTGTGGGCAATGTTAGAAATGTCATGAGAAACAAGAATTATGTAAAAGAATTGATGTAAGTCATTGTTTCCAAGAGAAAGGGAGACAGAGTGTAAAAAAGCGTTGTTTTTGGACGCCAATGAAGAAATGACTATGTTTTGCGATTTCTCCTGCTCAGAAAGACTTAGAAAGTTGATAATTGTGGGCAATGTTAGAAATGTCATGAGAAACAAGAATTATGTAAAGAATTGATGTAAGTCATTGTTTCCAAGAGAAAGGGAGACAGGAGTGTAAAAAAGCGTTGTTTTTGGACGGCAATGAAGAAATGACTATATTTTGCGATTTCTCCTGCTCAGAAAGACTTAGAAAGTTGATAATTGTGGGCAATGTTAGAAATGTCATGAGAAACAAGAATTATGTAAAAGAATTGATGTAAGTCATTGTTTCCAAGAGAAAGGGAGACCGGAGTGTAAAAAAGCGTTGTTTTTGGACGGCAATGAAGAAATGACTGTTTTGCGATTTCTCTTGCTCAGAAAGACTTAGAAAGTTGATAATTGTGGGCAATGTTAGAAATGTCACGAGAAACAAGAATTATGTAAAAGAATTGATGTAAGTCATTGTTTCCAAGAGAAAGGGAGACCGGAGTGTAAAAAAGCGTTGTTTTTGGACGGCAATGAAGAAATGACTGTTTTGCGATTTCTCTTGCTCAGAAAGACTTAGAAAGTTGATAATTGTGGGCAATGTTAGAAATGTCATGAGAAACAAGAATTATGTAAAAGAATTGATGTAAGTCATTGTTTCCAAGAGAAAGGGAGACAGGAGTGTAAAAAAAGCGTTGTTTTTGGACGCCAATGAAGAAATGACTATGTTTTGCGATTTTCTCCTGCTCAGAAAGACTTAGAAAGTTGATAATTGTGGGCAATGTTAGAAATGTCATGAGAAACAAGAATTATGTAAAAGAATTGATGTAAGTCATTGTTTCCAAGAGAAAGGGAGACCGGAGTGTAAAAAAGCATTGTTTTTGGACGGCAATGAAGAAATGACTGTTTTGCGATTTCTCTTGCTCAGAAAGACTTAGAAAGTTGATAATTGTGGGCAATGTTAGAAATGTCATGAGAAACAAGAATTATGTAAAAGAATTGATGTAAGTCATTGTTTCCAAGAGAAAGGGAGACAGGAGTGTAAAAAAGCGTTGTTTTTGGACGGCAATGAAGAAATGACTATGTTTTGCGATTTCTCCTGCTCAGAAAGACTTAGAAAGTTGATAATTGTGGGCAATGTAAGAAATGTCATGAGAAACAAGAATTATGTAAAAGAATTGATGTAAGTCATTGTTTCCAAGAGAAAGGGAGACAGGAGTGTAAAAAAGCGTTGTTTTTGGACGGCAATAAAGAAATGACTATGTTTTGCGATTTCTCCTGCTCAAAAAGACTTAGAAAGTTGATAATTGTGGGCAATGTTAGAAATGTCATGAGAAACAAGAATTATGTAAAAGAATTGATGTAAGTCATTGTTTCCAAGAGAAAGGGAGACAGGAGTGTAAAAAAGCGTTGTTTTTGGACGGCAAAGAAGAAATGACTATGTTTTGCGATTTCTCCTGCTCAGAAAGACTTAGAAAGTTGATAATTGTGGGCAATGTTAGAAATGTCATGAGAAACAAGAATTATGTAAAAGAATTGATGTAAGTCATTGTTTCCAAGAGAAAGGGAGACAGGAGTGTAAAAAAAGCGTTGTTTTTGGACGCCAATGAAGAAATGACTATGTTTTGCGATTTCTCCTGCTCAGAAAGACTTAGAAAGTTGATAATTGTGGGCAATGTTAGAAATGTCATGAGAAACAAGAATTATGTAAAAGAATTGATGTAAGTCATTGTTTCCAAGAGAAAGGGAGACCGGAGTGTAAAAAAGCATTGTTTTTGGAGGGCAATGAAGAAATGACTGTTTTGCGATTTCTCTTGCTCAGAAAGACTTAGAAAGTTGATAATTGTGGGCAATGTTAGAAATGTCATGAGAAACAAGAATTATGTAAAAGAATTGATGTAAGTCATTGTTTCCAAGAGAAAGGGAGACAGGAGTGTAAAAAAGCGTTGTTTTTGGACGGCAATGAAGAAATGACTATGTTTTGCGATTTCTCCTGCTCAGAAAGACTTAGAAAGTTGATAATTGTGTGCAATGTAAGAAATGTCATGAGAAAACAAGAATTATGTAAAAGAATTGATGTAAGTCATTGTTTCCAAGAGAAAGGGAGACAGGAGTGTAAAAAAGCGTTGTTTTTGGACGCCAATGAAGAAATGACTGTTTTGCGATTTCTCTTGCTCAGAAAGACTTAGAAAGTTGATAATTGTGGGCAATGTTAGAAATGTCATGAGAAACAAGAATTATGTAAAAGAATTGATGTAAGTCATTGTTTCCAAGAGAAAGGGAGACAGGAGTGTAAAAAAGCGTTGTTTTTGGACGCCAATGAAGAAATGACTATGTTTTGCGATTTCTCCTGCTCAGAAAGACTTAGAAAGTTGATAATTGTGGGCAATGTTAGAAATGTCATGAGAAACAAGAATTATGTAAAGAATTGATGTAAGTCATTGTTTCCAAGAGAAAGGGAGACCGGAGTGTAAAAAAGCATTGTTTTTGGACGGCAATGAAGAAATGACTGTTTTGCGATTTCTCTTGCTCAGAAAGACTTAGAAAGTTGATAATTGTGGGCAATGTTAGAAATGTCATGAGAAACAAGAATTATGTAAAAGAATTGATGTAAGTCATTGTTTCCAAGAGAAAGGGAGACAGGAGTGTAAAAAAGCGTTGTTTTTGGACGGCAATGAAGAAATGACTATGTTTTGCGATTTCTCCTGCTCAGGAAAGACTTAGAAAGTTGATAATTGTGGGCAATGTAAGAAATGTCATGAGAAACAAGAATTATGTAAAAGAATTGATGTAAGTCATTGTTTCCAAGAGAAAGGGAGACAGGAGTGTAAAAAAGCGTTGTTTTTGGACGGCAATAAAGAAATGACTATGTTTTGCGATTTCTCCTGCTCAAAAAGACTTAGAAAGTTGATAATTGTGGGCAATGTTAGAAATGTCATGAGAAACAAGAATTATGTAAAAGAATTGATGTAAGTCATTGTTTCCAAGAGAAAGGGGAGACAGGAGTGTAAAAAAGCGTTGTTTTTGGACGGCAAAGAAGAAATGACTATGTTTTGCGATTTCTACTGCTCAGAAAGACTTAGAAAGTTGATAATTGTGGGCAATGTTTAGAAATGTCATGAGAAACAAGAATTATGTAAAAGAATTGATGTAAGTCATTGTTTCCAAGAGAAAGGGAGACAGGAGTGTAAAAAAGCGTTGTTTTTGGACGCCAATGAAGAAATGACTATGTTTTGCGATTTCTCCTGCTCAGAAAGACTTAGAAAGTTGATAATTGTGGGCAATGTTAGAAATGTCATGAGAAACAAGAATTATGTAAAAGAATTGATGTAAGTCATTGTTTCCAAGAGAAAGGGAGACAGGAGTGTAAAAAAGCGTTGTTTTTGGACGCCAATGAAGAAATGACTGTTTTGCGATTTCTCTTGCTCAGAAAGACTTAGAAAGTTAATAATTGTGGGCAATGTTAGAAATGTCATGAGAAACAAGAATTATGTAAAAGAATTGATGTAAGTCATTGTTTCCAAGAGAAAGGGAGACAGGAGGGTAAAAAAGCGTTGTTTTTGGACGCCAATGAAGAAATGACTGTTTTGCGATTTCTCTTGCTCAGAAAGACTTAGAAAGTTGATAATTGTGGGCAATGTTAGAAATGTCATGAGAAACAAGAATTATGTAAAAGAATTGATGTAAGTCATTGTTTCCAAGAGAAATGGAGACCGGAGTGTAAAAAAGCGTTGTTTTTGGACGGCAATGAAGAAATGACTGTTTTGCGATTTCTCTTGCTCAGAAAGACTTAGAAAGTTGATAATTGTGGGCAATGTTAGAAATGTCATGAGAAACAAGAATTATGTAAAAGAATTGATGTAAGTCATTGTTTCCAAGAGAAAGGGAGACCGGAGTGTAAAAAAGCGTTGTTTTTGGACGGCAATGAAGAAATGACTGTTTTGCGATTTCTCTTGCTCAGAAAGACTTAGAAAGTTGATAATTGTGGGCAATGTTAGAAATGTCACGAGAAACAAGAATTATGTAAAAGAATTGATGTAAGTCATTGTTTCCAAGAGAAAGGGAGACCGGAGTGTAAAAAAGCGTTGTTTTTGGACGGCAATGAAGAAATGACTGTTA